>NC_048555.1:10737517-10957493 GCF_902806685.2 Maniola hyperantus
GCTAAAAATAAAAATTAAATATATATATATATTTATATATATATATATAAATATATATATATATATATATATATATAACCTCACCGGGACCACCGCAGCGAGGTATTTTATCTTACCCAAGATGCTGGCAGCATTACCCCTTTGGATGGCCAAACTAATTCTTTGTCCAAGGTAGCTGCCAGCTCTCGGGTCCCCGGTTGACTCGATAACCCTTTTCGAAATTTCCTCAAAAAGAGCTCGAGCCCCCACGAGATAATTAAATTGATATTTAATTCATTCGCTGTATCGCAGAAGCGCCTATGTACTTGAAATTTCGTATAAATATGAAATATTGTTTTGTCGTATTTATCTCATTCCGAGACTCGAATAAATACTTTCAGACTCAGTAGGTATTTAGATCATGATATTTAATTTAAAAGTTGTTATTGCTAATCAAATGAAAATTGCCTTCAGGCATCGAAATATAACGCTTTAGGCTTAGCTGAATGGACAATAATTAATTAATTCATTAATTATCTCACTAAGCCTCTATCTGTTGGACCTTTATCCCCACGCAAGCTCGACGGCTTTGTCCCGTGAAGAGTACAAATTAATTAGTCTAAAATATATATAAAAGGAAAAGGTGACTGACTGACTGACTGACTGACCGATCAGGTGAGGTGAAATAGGGGTTCAAAATTTATGAAGTCCACGCGGATCATGTCGCGAGCATAAGCTAGTATAACCTAAATGTTCAAGACATTATCACATCATAACATTAATCTTGTGAGCATTAATAATTAGTGTCAGCTTATCTCCAGCGAGATACAGTTTCTGTCAACACCTAACCCAAGGTCTGAGGTAAACAATAATAATTATAAGCCATTGTAAAGGAATTGTGACAGGACGTTTTGTACGCTGGAACACCTTTATTTTTAACTAACTGATGCCCGCGACTTCGTCCGCGTAGATTCAGGTTGTTAGTTGTTACAAAATCCCAAATTCAGAAATCTCGGAGATCTCCTTTTTTGAAAGTCGGTTAAAAAAGTCTGCCTAGTCAAGCCTATGGTACTCCTTGGTTAATATCTGTGAAAGTCCCGTCGAAATAGGTTTAGCCGTTTAGAAGATAGGTACAAATTACTGTGCTTAATTTACAGCTAAGAGTTATGGCTGTGCCACAGCCCACACACAACATAAATACGGCGGAAAGACGGCCTGGTCGAAACTATAAGGTTTCCTTGTTTTACTACGGTACCCTAAAAAGCGTTAAAACCTTGAACAACATTTGAAAAGCGATTGGAGGGACATCTATAATCGTGTACTAGAACTATGACGCCAAACAATTCTTTCTACTCGTACTGAATTTTTTCATTTTCAGCAGTCCTATATCATAGTTTAACAAGTACATAACAGATGGCGCTATTTAGTAAACAGATCAAAATATGACCACGTATCCATGAAAAATTGTTCGGATTGTGAGTTGTGACCCATATGTTAAAAGTACTCTGTGGTTGTGACTTGGTGATTACCGGTGATAACATATTTTATTGCGTATCTTGTATTAGTACCTAATTTTATTATTCCGTGAGTGAATGTGGCAGCGGAATCTCTTATACTATTGTTATTGGTAAGACTACTTCTAATATTTCACTTGGTTAAAATGTTAATATGGTTATTAACATATTATTAACATTTTTCTTAGGTGAGCTGCAACCACAGAACTAGGTACCTTTTTTGCAGCAAAAAAACGTTTTTAATCTGTTTAAGCGCCATCTATTGTTGGTATTTTATAGGTTTTTAAAGAGGTTAATAAATCCGTTAGTTTAGTTTTTCCGTTTTATTCTTCGGGTACGGAACCTTAAAAACAAATAATAAGGAATAATAATTTTTCAGCTCATCCATCAGAATGAGTCGCACACCGGACCCAGCAAAGCAAGCCCTGAGGGAAAAAGTTGCGACCAAAATCGCGCAACTATCTGCCGACGAGAAGAAGCGACAGTCTGAAATTGTTTACGAAAAAGTAAGAAGTTCTTAAGAATTTTTTAGGGTACCGTATCTCCAGAGAAAAAGGTTTTATAGGATCTTTGGCAACCATCGTTGGCAACCTTCGGGTATAGAACCCTAAAGATTAGAAGCACCTGCCACCTATTCTATTTGAATGATGTAATTTTCAAATGACTTTATTTATAGTTGACGTTGATTAGGTTCAAAGGTTATCATTGCGCTTGTGATAACACGTTAGTAAATAAACACAGTCTCATCCGACTGAAGCTTGATATTTACCTAAGTACCTGTTTAATAGATCCATGCAATGAAACTGTATGGTCGGTCAAGTATAAATCCATGCAATTAGAGCTTTGGTACGGTAGGTCATGGAATGCCTACCTAGGCTTTTTAGCACTCACCACTTGAGCCAGGGCGTCGAAAGCTTGCTTCAACATCATATCGACTAAGACCGATCCACTATTGAGCGGTCTGCTCTCAGAATGAGAAGGAGCCATAGTCCACCACGCTGACCAAGTGCGGTTTGACAGACGTCACCCACCTTGAGAACATTATGGAGAACTCTCAGGCATGCAGGTTTCCTCACGGTGTTTTCTTTCACCTTTAAAACAAGTGATAGGTATTTTATTTGCTTAAAACGTACTGAACTCCGAAAAGTTATAGTACGCGACAGGTCGAGATGGCAATCGGGGAGGGAACGCTTCACACACCCGCACAGCCCCCGCGCTAACCCGGTGCGGGAGAACGTGGGTGACGTGAGGGTGTGCGGGGCGTCCTCTCCCCTCATACCCCAGTCGAACATTACACATTATAAGTCCCGCAAATTGCTAATGCGCGTGGCCGCCATTTTAGTGACGTCAGCACTAGAATGAAGTTTCGAGTTAATGGTATATTTTTATTTCGGCTGACGTCAAAATGACGTCATTTCGATGTTAATGAGACATGGTTCCAGCGCAATAGCAATTTTCCGGACTTATACCGCATATTTTATACTAAAGGACGCCCGCGACTTCGTCCGCGTGGATTTAGGTTTTTAAAAATCCCGTGGGAACTCTTTGATTTTCCGGGACAAAAAGTAGCCTATGTCCTTCCCCGGGATGCAAGCTATCGCTGTACCAAGTTTCGTCAAAATCGGTTGAACGGATGGGCTGTGAAAGGCTAGCAGACAGACAGACACACTTTCGCATTTATAATATTAGTATAATATTTGTTAAAAACAGGTAATCAACCACCCATTCTACAAATCAGCTCAAAGGATAGCCATATTTATGAGCACGGACGAGGAGATCGACACGAAGCCCATGATAGTCCACATCAAGGCAAAGGGGGCGGCTGCCTTCGTGCCCCAGTACGCTGGGGGGAAGATGAAGATGCTGAGATTGGAGCCTGATGATGAGCAGACCATGCCTTTGACCAGGCACGGGATAAAGCAGCATTCGAAGGATCAGCATAGGGAAGATGCGTTAGATAAAGGTAATTATTATTAACCAGCTGATGCCTGCGACTTAGTACGCGTGGAATTAGGTTTTTAAAATTCCGTGGGGACTCTTTAAAAACTCTCTAAAAGACTCTCTAAAAGTAGCCTATGTTCTTCCCCGGCATGCAAGCTACCAAATTTCGTCAAAATCGGTTGAACGGATGTGCCATGAAAGGCTAGCAGACAGACAGAGACACTTTCGCTTTTATAATATTACTAGCGACCCGCCCCGGCTTCGCATGGGCGGCAGTGTAGATACTTATGTAGTGTCACTTCCATACTAATATTATAAATGCGAGTTAATGATTTATGATTTATGATTTATTTATTCATTTGCTTTCATGGTAACGGAGCTTCCGTTAGGGCATTGCAAAGTTAGGTACATTAACAATACATACATGCTAAATATATAATTATTATACAATTACATGCAAACTACGTGTTACATTATTTTATAATAGATTTTATCAGGTAATTATATAGGGCATTCATTTTGAATCGAAATTATTTTTATTTATTGATTGATCGCACTATTTCATTAAGTTTGTTATAATGTCAATTAGTTTCTTCTTTCTTAATAATTTAGTAATATTAAGTAGGTACAAGTATGTTAATATAAAATAGTTTCGATTTTCAGTAAGAATGTCATATTAAACTTAAATTAACAGGTTATAGTAAGTACAACATAGTCTGAAGCATGGATTTAGAAGTAATAATATATAATGCGACCACCGTCTCCGTCTCGTTTTGTTGCGCGTAATATTTGTTAATTTTCGATGGAAGCTTGATTTCTTTCGACATTTTGTTCAAATATCGTCATATTTCAACAAATTAACACAAACCAATATTAAACTATACTTATAAACCTTCCTCTTGAATCACTCTATCTATTGGTGAAAACCGCATTAAAATCCGTTGCGTAGTTAAAAAGATCTACGCGTTCATACATACAGACAGCGGGAAGCGACTTTATTTTATACTATGTAGAGAAGTCTAAGTATGGATATGGATTGTTAAAACCTGTGGTTTAAACTGATATCTTTAACACTACCTACTCGTTCTTCATGCACCCTTTATCAGTCGCAATCATATTTTTACCTATTGCTTCTAGGTTTAGATCTGATAATCGCTCCGGGCGTCGCATTCTCCAGCAGCGGCGGGCGAGTGGGCCACGGGGGCGGGTACTATGACAAGTACATCACCCACTTACGGGCGAATCCTAATCCACCCAAGGTGATTATGCATTCTCGTCATGCTGAAATCGGTTCGTACAACCGATAAATTGGGGTCCCAAGGTGCTGGAATGGCAACCTCGCACTGGAAGACGCAGCGTTGGAAGACTCCCCACTAGGTGGACGGACGACATCAGACGAGTCGCAGGGAGCAGGATTCAGGCGGCGCAAGACCGTGGCGTGTTGAAGTCCCTACAAGAGACCTATGTCCAGACGTGGACGTCTATCAGTTGATGATGATGATGAAAACGGTAAACAGCGTATCGAACTTCATCTCTGGAGTCTGGACTTTCAGCATCGCAGTCCCATCGTGAACACGACTCATGTAGTTAACTGGGTCCAAATATCGATAATTCAAAATCATTATGATTACTACTAGCTGATGCCCGCGACTTCGTACGCGTGGATTCAGGTTTTTAAAAATCCTGTGGGAACTTTTTGGTTTCCCGGGATGAGTAAAAAGTAGCCTATGTCACTCTCCACTCCACTCTCCTTTAACTATATCCATGCAAAAAGCACGTCGATCCGTTGCTCCGTGATTGAAGGACAAACCAACAAACCAATAAACCAACAAACAAACACACTCGCAAATATTATAAGGGCACAGATGAATCGTGGCACAGTAGTCAGTACCCGGCAGGATATATTGTGCATCGACCTTTAGAAAGAGGTAGCGGTTTCGTAGAGAGTTTTCTCTATCTTTGAGATCGACAAAACTTCCCATAAGCCACAGGGGTGGTGACTTGGTGAGAGCCTACGAGGCCAAGTGGAGCAAAGGGGAGGTGACGAGCGAAGCGAGCCGACGACCTCCGCCTCCGTAGCGAGTTCATCAGGGAAATATTTGATCCTGAGTACCTATGTATAAGTTACTTACCCACAATTATTATTATTACGAACATGACATATCGATGTTAGATAATACCAATTGTGTATTTTACAGATACTAGCCGTGGCTTTTAACTGCCAAGTCGTGGACAAGGTTCCAATGAACGAGCAGGATCAAAAAATTGACGGAGTAGTCTTCGCTGACGATTAATTGTTATAATATTACAATATTTTAATCACTAAAGTTATCTAACGATTGAAATTAATAATACTTAAATATCCTTTCTGGATATTTGGATATTAATTATCAAAATATTCAACCGTAGTTGGTTCACAAAGCTTAAAACTTATAGGAATGTAGGTAGGTAACTACTTAATTATTACAAAAGTTTAAAAAAGATAGGTACTTTGAACTCTTTCAGTTATTATTCAGAAAGTAAAGATATAAAATAAAACTAAATCATTTTCATAATATAATATCTTTATTACACAATCTAAAAAGCACTAAGTGCAAAATATTACAAAAAATATAACTATAATATTTCATACAGCCGATCAAATTAAACAAAATATTTTATCACGAAATAAAATTACCTAATCCAGCCAAGCAATAAGTATATCTCCAAAAATTATAATATTAAATATAAGTAGGTAATTATATAAATTGTGGTTATTTTTATTTATCGCTATAAAAATATTTAATTTTTCTGAATATTTTATTCAGATTCTTCGGATTCAGTGTTGAACACTACAAATCACGCTATTTAAAATGTTGTTTTCTTCTGTTACTGGGCTGGTTTTCGCACTGAGACAGTTTCATCTTTAGTTGTAGATTTAGGTATTATTAAGTGAAACATTTAATTATAAAATAATTGTGCCTCATATTTGAATAATTAATATATTTTATTATATTTAAATCGAGATGAACAAGGAAGTGATGATAACCAAGGAACAATTATATACAAAAGAACTTATCAAAGAAATATACATAGTCACACATATTTTTAGAATAATTTTGATATAACTACTTGTTTAATTATATACAACTTTTTCTGAATACGTCATAACTTTAACCTTAATTATTACACTAAAATTGAGCTTTAATGTACCTATTTTATTTTATCACATAAATATTACAAAATACTACTTACCTGCTACCATATAATTCTTAAAAACTAAAGCATTATTATCAAAGCACATGCATTCCACTATCAAAATTGAATATCAATTATTAATCTGATTTACTTAATTATTGTATTGATGCAAGGTTAACTAACAACTAAATTACAATAAGAGTCGTACACTACCACTGTGTAGTACGTTGATGATGTATAACAGTTGTTGTTGGGACTTGCGACAAGGTTTCTAAAATAGTGCCATCAACTTTACAAAGTTTCACCGCAATTGGTCGCATCATAGTATAGAAATGTACAAGGCACAAACACACAAACAAATATGATATTATTTATATATTATGTACATTTTATTTTTATGAATAATGAATGACATAATATGATATGACACAAATGTATTATTATTATTTATTTATTTATTTATTATTGAATTAGAACGGCCATAAAGCCAATTACACTAATTAAACTACGAGTACAAACTAACATAAACATACTTACAAAAATTGTTAAAATTATAAATTTTAAAAAGCAAAATTATAAATTTTCACAAAAGTGCAAGATATGACCCATAAGGTCAGCCCATTTGTCAGCAAATATAATCATATTTGTGTATATTTAGCAGTGGCGAAATGTCCATATAACACGATTCCCATCGGCTTCCCTTTCAGAATTGGCATATAGCGTAAGTACTTAGGTACTACTAGTACTTAGTGACATAAATGTAGGCCAAAGCCCAAATGCATGCTACGTACTGTGTACGAAATTAATTTGCCTAAAAATTTATAATAACATCAAATAAAATCTATGCTATGCATCAAGTCATAGTTATAAACAAGCTAATATAATAGTATAGTAAACTCGCAAACAACCCGGTAAACATCGGGTTATGCCTTAGCGCTTTCTTAGCATTCCATCTCTCTCATTTCCCTAGGAAGCGAACAACGTCTGTCTTGCTTTACGGACGAGAACCACCAATTTAATTTGGCCCGGTAGCAAATACGAATTTGTAGCTCTGACAGGTCAGACAAATTTGACACGAATAAGCCGCTGCATGCCGGGTTACTGTATTACACCTCCAAATTAAAAATTGTATTCACAGTACTGTTTCAACAGGTACATACTACTATTTTGTATTTTGTAGGGCGCTTTGATACATATTTTGTTTACGTGAAGGTGAAGCATCATGCGCGCTTGATTTTAAAGTTTGTGATTATGTTATTTTGATATACTTAAGTATAATAAATTGGGGTTAATGATTAATAATTCTAATAAGTGTAAGTTAATATTGATTTAGTTTCAGTTTGGTAATTCAACATAAGAAATGGCATTAAATTCACATAATTAAGTAGATGTTTAGATTTTAGCTCATTTCGTAAAAAAGAACAGGCATATTCCTTTCGAATACAAATGACTGTTCTGGCCTTGTTTTCTATTTATTACATTTGTTTTTATGTGTTAGCGATTGTGTTGGAATCTCTTTGATGATTATCTTTTAATTTGACTGAAACTAAAGACTAAAATGGTTAGGTATACTTAGTTTTTGATTTGGTTTGGGTTAAGTGTGTATTTAATAAAGCAATCAAGCACAGATGTGTCTCACAGCAACATAAAAAGGCTTTTTTCAAAGTCACAAAGATTTTGAAAATACCAGTGCTTTTACAAAATAAATGGTGAATCGGTGACGGTGGTGTGGAGCTGATATTTTTTTAGGTAAGAACTTTTTTTTGTTGCTCCGGCTTCCCTTTTTCAGATTTTCACCCCTCGCCACTGATATTTAGGCCTATTGATATGAATATATATTTCGATAGAGGAATCCATATTGCCATTCTTAGCTTAATTTTACATATTATTATAGACTTTCAAGTAGAAAAGATAATAGTTTGACGCAGTGACACATTTGTATATGGACATGTTAAGTTCATATAATATGGTATACCGATAGATATAAACGCATAAGAGTAGATGAGATAGCTATAGTCTGCGACAGGTTGAGATTGCAATCGGGATATGAGGTGAGGGGATGCCCTGCACACCCGCACGTCACTCGCGCTCACCCGCACCAGGTTAGCGCGGGGGCTGTCTGAGTGTGTGGGGCGTTCCCTCCCCGATTGCCATTTCAACCTGTCTCGTACTATACAATTAATATGAATCAAGTGTCCTAGTCTTCACTTTAGAAATTTAGATATGTATCTAACTTATCTATACGTCTTTTTTACATAGATAATATTATATTCTATCATTTGTTTGACCTAATTAAAAAATATACTAAATATTTATTAACTTTATCTAAGGCACTCATTTACTTAAATCTACATATAAATAGGCCGATAATATAATGATTTTGAAAAAAGCGATGGTCAGCTCTTATGTGGAAAAAAAACCGGCCATGTGCGAGTCAGGCTCGCGCTCCGAGGGTTCCGTAATTTTGCACACGTTCACGTAATTTTGCACAATAAATCTAAATACCAATCTACCTGCCAAATTTCATGATTCTAGGTCAACGGCAAGTACCCTATAGGTTTCCTTGACAGACAGACAGACAATCAAGTGATCCTATAAGGGTTCCTTTTTTCCTTTTGAGGTACGGAACCCTAAAAATATCTATATCATACATTCCCTGATCGACTATTATATTTTTAATCATAACATCAGGTATATTTTTAAATTGACTTATTTTATTTTCGATTAACGAAAATCTGTAATAAACTTTCATATATTACATGATATAAGTAGGTACTGGGTAAGTTTTCTTACTCTAAATTATCACATATGGCCGTAAAATAAAAATAACTTATAATCTACTTGCAATATTTTTATAAGAATATATTATTATAATATTTTTATATATTAAAAGAATGGCCTTTCGATGCAAGAACTTTAATAATTTTGGTTACTAAAAGTGCATTGGTAACTTTGTACAGACAGCCGAAACATCACAAAATAATTGATATTAATATAGTATAGGTAAGTACATATTATAAAAGCTATACATAATATTATATCATGAACTCAGCGAAAATAAATATCCTAAAGTTATGTTAATGGGTATACATATTTATTACGATATTTACATTATTATATAATATTTAAAAAGAAAATAATATATTACAAATTATAATAAATCGCTAAAACAGTAATATTTAATTAATTATTATAATTTTTTACATTCTGATTACGAGAAGATTCAGATGTCACTAATTTAAATTCGTCCTACATTAAAATGGCATTTTTATAGAAAGTTAAATCGGCATCGACATAAAGTAGTGCAAACAGCTACTTACCTGAAATTATGTATTGAGTTATATAACAATACCATGCATATATATCTTATGCGTAAAATATGATAATATTGTCATATAATACACCACTAATTATTAAATTACCATAAAAAAATAAGAACTCATACTTAAAGTAAGTTTATTGGAAAAGGAAAAGTTTATTGTTTTAATATTACAATTATTCGAATTGGTTAATGTGTAGGTAGGTAGGTATACTACACTTACGCTATGAACACATCATCGCACTGTTGCTAGATCTATGTCACCTATACCCCGTTCATTAGCATCGTTCAACGCGCTTTTGGACAATAATGCTCAATGGGACCCATTTAATGATGGGTCTATAATACTGGTTCGGGAGTTACTGAAGTACGCTGAGAGCATTACATGAATATGTCATTCAATGTTCTCAGCGTACATATTCAAAATCCTTTGATTGTTTATCGTTTTGTATTTTATGTCTTTTTTCTTGTACCTTTATTTGTATTTAAATTTATTATTAATCAACTAGTTAGTGTAAGTGGCACTGCCGTTCTAATAAGATATAAATAAATAAAATGAATAACGAAAGGTCATATCAACGCCGTTACATCTTCGCTAACAATATAATGGCCAATTATTGATATTTCTATTTAATTTTTTTAATCTGTTGACACGTCATGTGTTAACACGCTAGGTATTGAATTTGAACTAAGCAATTTTTTTATGGAAATTAAATATTATTAGGTAGTAGGTAAGCACATCGACATAAATTCAGATAAGAAGAAATCTAAGGAATATATTCAGTGAGATCAGGATGTCAGAATAGTAGCTTATTATTGTTTTCAATGTTGATCCAATTTGTCGAGAAAATTTCCTGAAACTGAAGAAAATGGCATTTGAATATGTAAAATAATATCTATCGGGGTTATAACATTTATAAACCATTTTATATGAATTTAGTCGATTTCATAATTATACACTAATATTATAGGTGAATGCGAAAGTGAATAAGTAGGTATGTCCATATGTGTCTATCTGTCTGCTATTTTGACGAAAATCCTAAGATAGCCCGTAGGGAGTAGGCACTAGGGACACCTTTGCACAATCGTAGAACATACAGGCTAATTTAGAGTAGATTGGATTAGGCCGACTGTCTCTGGGCCGACTTGTGGTGTTGCAAGAATCTACTACCGCGCAGTTCGGAAAACTGACCCTTTGATCGCACCATCAATAATAATTAATTATATAGGTTATCCATTTAGTTAAAGGACTCTTTCTAGTTTCTGCAAGCCTAAGCGCGCTCCATCTTAGGCTGCATCATCACTTTCCGCCAGATCTGATTGCAGACAAGCGCTAGTCTATAAATTAAAAAAAAGGTTTCCATAATCTTAGCTCCAAGCTATTCAAATCGTAACTCACACTCTCACACTCAAATTATTATCATTTTTGTCACAAAATGTTATAATTTTTTCTGTTGAAAAAAAAATGGCAGTTACCTCCACAATTTATGATTTGTGACCAACTAACTAAACCTTTTGTTTTTCATAATCATGGATGTACGATGTAATAATTATTGGTCTTTGTCCACAATATTCATACCTATCGTTTATTGTCATCATGATAATATATGTCCCGCAAATTGCTAATGCGTGGCCGCCATTTTAGTAACGTCAGCACTAGACTGAAGTTTCGAGCTGATGGTATATTTTTATTTCGGCTGACGTCAAAATGACGTCATTTCGATGTTAATGAGACATGGTTCCAGCGCAATAGCAATTTGCGGGACTAATACCAATGTCATACAGAGTCAATAAAACAAGTAATTTTACCAACCAAAACATTAAGAACGGGTCAGCGCAGCACTGCCCCAAAAACCCGCTGTCCCCTCGACATGAGCAGCTCCACAGCAAGAATGGCAGCAATCAGTAGCAGCAGGGCTATAAGAGCGAGAACCGCTCTACATCGCCTTCTTCTCCGCTCGCCTCGGGCTAGTCTCCTGGTTAATTCTTCTCCACGACCCCCGTCAAGTGTGAAAAGAGCACTGGCAGCCTGAAAAACAGAGAAAAGTTACTTTTAACTATGTTTTCTTCACATTTTTGAACTGCAGACATGTTTTTAGGGTTCCGTACCTCAAAAGGAAAAAAAGGAACCCCTTAAAGGTTCACTTTGTTGTCTGTCTGTCCATCTGTCTGTCGTGTCTGTCAAGAAAACCTATAGGGTACCTACTTCCCGTTGACCTAGTTTATTTTAATATTAATTTAATAGTACGCGACAGGTCCAGATGGCAATCGGGGTGGGAACGCTCCGCACACCCGCACAGCCATTGCGCTAACCCGGTGCGAGAGCGTGCGGGCGCTGGTATGCGTCGCGTCCCCCCGCCTCACACCCTGATTGCTATCTCGACCTGTCGCGTAGGTACTATGACCGCCTCGTTGGTCTAGTGAGCTTACTATGTATGACTCCAGGTGGCGAGGTCCTGGGTTCGACTCCCGGATTGGGTCAAAAAATTAGATAGGTATTGGAATTTTCAATACATTACGTACTAGCCCGGAGTTAAGAAGGGCGGTGTTTTACACCCATGCCTCGGAGAACACGTAAAGCCGTCGGTCCTGCGTCTGATTTCACTCCGGTCGTGTTGGTTTTCCGTCCCGTCGGGCGAAGAGAGTGAGGGAATAGAGAGTGCACCTGTGTTCCATTCTACACACTTGTGCAATATATCTCCCGCGTTTGACTAGTCTCCGTGCCGCCGTAGCTGATATTTGGTCTGGAGTTATTTCTATGTGGTAATAGATTTTATTCTAATAAAAAATATAGTCATTTTTATAACATGATTCGAGCCCCGTTAGGGCCAGCATTTTTGCATTAATCAGTAAGACATCAATTAAAACAAACTTTCAAAGACCCTGACAGCAAATACTTTATGTTTATTTAAATACAAATCTGTGTCAATTACTCTTTAATTACTGTAGTTGTTCCGTTCTTAAATCTTAATTAAGTAACCATTTTCGTAACTTTGAAGATTTTGTGTCTAAATAATACATAAAGCCCTTTAAGAGAAAGAGCCTGTGAGGGCCAGACCTTCGTTGTTTTATAAAAGCTGAAAGTTCCTCTACCCATTGTCCTCAACCATAGATCACAGAATCCTAACCTAGAGTTTAATAAATTGGGTGTCTGGCAGGGGGCGCCAGTCGTCACGATACTAGGTGTCTGGAAATGCATGAAGCGATTTCTAATACTATTCCGAAGAAAGAAAATAAATAAAAAAAACCGGTCAAGTGCGTGGCGGTCCACGCGCAGTGTAGGGTTCCGTAGCCACAATCCGATAGGGGGGGGGGGGGGCACTTTAAAACATCATATTTTACAAACGGATCTAGAAATCGAAAAATGATGTACCCACACCATAGAGCAGAAACAAAGAGGAGATGTTGTATTAAGATTTCCCTATGAAATATCGAGTGACATTTTGCGGGGTGAGGGGTTGTGGAACGCCGCCCACTTCTCAATTTTCCATCTGCGGGTTAGTAGCAAAACTACTCGCTTAGCGACCTAACATCGATATATTGATGTCACTACATAGTTCAGCTATCTCACACTAGATGTCAATAATCTAGAACTATTTTAATAATTACGTATAAAATTACTTACAAATGAAATGTGATACCATTCATAGCATCAGAACGTCTGTCTGAATAACTTTGACACGATAAAACACAACACTTCATCCTTTTGTTCTTAAAAACGCGAAAACACACCGATAATACGAGTCTCAATATATGTGAACCTGACGAACGCAGACAGCATACTAACTAAGGCCCCGCCCACAGTGATGACGTCAGGACCTAGTTGAAAATCACAGTGCACAGTTGCTTAGGCCAACTCCTCTTTGTTTCTGCTCTATGACCCACACCCACAGCATTTATAAAAGACCTATTCAACGATACCCCACACTATAGGGTAGACGAGAAAAAAAAAATCGTCCCCACTTTACATGTAGGGGAGCTACCCTAAAAAAAAATTTATTTCACCACTTTGTCGGCGTAATAAATATTTATACCCACGCCAAATTACAGATTTCTAACACTAATAGTCTCTGAGATTAACCGAGGAAGGACGGACGGACGGACTTGGCGAAACTATAAGGGTTCCTTGTTTATTACGGAACCCTAAAAACTACACTTTAGGTAGGTATACTTCAACGAAAGATTTTATAGTGTCTTTGGTTACCTGTTAGTATCTGCCAAAGCCACCATGATCCAAACTTCATAGTAGCTGATCGTTCCTCCCTGAGTTGGAGACAGTGCGCAGAGAAACTTTCAGCTTTTATAAAATAACGAAGGTCTGGCCCTCACGGGCTCTTAGCCCATTTTTGATTATCAAAATCACGTTCCGTCGTGCAAGTATAAATTGAACGTTACTGTGCAATTGAAGCAAACCTTGGCTTAGCTGTGAATCCTTTGCTAATCGACACTACAATAGAAATTAAATTCATATTAGAAATCAATTTATGAAGCCTCCAAGCTCCATACTTGGATAATTGATATAACGCGTAAAATTTAACTACCCACGCGACATTTTAACTTTTTGTGTCAAATTTCATATCAAAAGCACGATTTAAGTCCATATTTTAAAGGTGAACAGCTGTGCGATTGCGGTAGAATGACAGCTACAATGTCACGATCGCAATCACCTTCGTTTGGTTGACGCTCGCTCACTATTGGCTACAATGCATTGTAGCAACAAGCATAGCACAAATTCAGCCAATCACAGCAATTGAGATCGATGCAGGTTTTACGAATTCGCCCTACAGTACTATTGACATGACAGTTGACCCAAACAGTTAAAATGTTCCGGAGATTGCCCCTTACATCCAAACTTACAAACTTTACCTCTTTATAATATTAGTGTAGATAAACCTACTAATTATTTCTTGCAAAAGATGTCATTGTTACACAATACATAATTGCACAGAGTGCGTCTCGATGAACAATATGGGCCAAGAACACCGCTCAAAGAAAATTATTACAGCGTAATAATTCTCTATGTTTATGAAGATTGCCTTAACATTGTCTCGTACATAATGTAGGCAATAAAATGCATTGTTTTACAATAATTAGAAGCTGTAGATGCCTGGTGAATTAATAAGAATAATGTTTAAATACAAAACTTCATCGGTTGTAGGATACTGTATTGATATTAAAATGCAATAAGTACCTACTGCTATATACATTGTTCATAGAGTCATGCTAATATAGGGCGCTCTTTCGTGCACATCTAAATATATATGTATAAAAGATGATTCCGATCGTGATATTGCTGCTCGATTGCGGTAGAATGACAGCTACAATGTCACGATCGCAATCCCCTCTGTTTGGTTGACGCTCGCTCACTATTGCCTACAATGCATTGTTGCAACAAGAATCGCACAAATTAACCCAAAACACAACAATTGAGATTGTAACAATGATTGATGATCGACCTACAGGTGTTAGCGAATCGTCTGTCAACTTGTTTTACAACGGAACCCTAGAAATAGGCTTCAATTATTAAAACACACATCAACTTTCTATTTCAATTAAGAAACCTTAACCTTTAACAATTACAAAAGACGCAATACAGATTAAATATTAATTGTAGTAATTTTTCGTAACAATGCTAGCACTTAATGCCATGTAGCTAACGTCATTCAAATGGCCATTCGGACCCTCGGGTTACGCGTTAATTGGTGCCACAGAGTACATGGTAATATCTTAATATATAAAAGGAAAAGGTGACTGACTGACTGACTGATCTATCAACGCACAGCTCAAACTGCTGGACGGATCGGGCTGAAAGGAGAATGCCACCTGACTTGACCCACCAATTTACGAACAATATAAATTAATGATAATTATCCCAGTATTAAATAACCACTTAAAAATTAAAAATTGTGATTTTGAACTTGCGGATGTTTTTATTAGTTTCACAATAATTATAGGTAAATTGAATAACCTAGAATCATTATGTGACTTAATCTTAGATTTAACGAAAAACGGCAATTTCTAGAGGTGTTAAATCCTATGTTCAGTTATCAGTGATGAAACAGCAACAAAAAGCATACGTGTAAACAACTTTTATATAATAAAAAGGGTTACGGTTCTATAACCTTAAGGAAATTCTGTCATTGTCCTTTGGCATGCAGATAAGTAGCTAATATGACGTAGGGATCCGCTAAGAGAGTATTTTTGAAAATTCAACTCCTGAGGGGGTTTGAAATTTGTGTAGTCCACGCGGACGAAGTTGCGAGCATAGCTAGTTGTAAATATATGAAAATTGGTGCCACGTTACAGGATTGATGCCTTTCAACTAATCAGAAGTGACGCGAAGGCTGAAGCAACGATACGTTGTAAACAAAGATTTATTGTTTATAATTTTTTATAATGGTGTTTACCTACACTTCAAGGTTTCTAAATAATTTTAATTAAGTACATAATTATCAAAAATTGCGGAACCGGCAGGATTCGAACCTGCGCCTTCCCTGGGACTGCAACTCCGAAAAGTTAGAGGTGCGCCCTCGATTCGTTCGATTCCGGAAAATCGTCCCAAGTAGGAAGCCGACTTCTTCACCACTACAGGCTATGGAGAAAGCTTGAATCAATAAAAAGTATTTTTAACAGACATTCAAAAAGGAGGATTTAAAAAAAATAGAAATAAGGAGCAAACGAGCAGGCGGGTCTGATTACCGCCGCCCATGAACATTTGCAGCACCAGACGAACTGCTCATGCGTTGCCGGCCTTTGTTGGTCCACCCCGTGAATAACCCCATGTAGTGTGGTGGCAACCTCCAACGCAATTTTCCAAATGCTGCCCAGCCCAGCTGTATTCTTCTGGCAGCTTCCATGTTTCTACTGAGTACCTGACCTAGGTAATTGCATTCTTGAACAACTTCGATGCTGGCTTCTATAACTATACCGATGCAAAAAATCACATCAATCACGATAACATTGAAGGATCAACCAACAAACTTTCGCATATATAACATGCATAGTGATAAGTAGGTACCTCACTATATAATATTATTTTTGATGACCTCCATAAGCAATAAATTAATACAATCACCATATTATTATAACTGTTATGATTGCCTACATTATTGTATTTATTAATAAAATATAATTACAGTGCAGAATCATAAAAGTAAGACATTTATACCTAATTGGGAAGTACATAATATAGATCACTGAATTGAAATATCATAACAATCGCAGAAAAATATGTCAAAAACCAATTTTACGACTCTTAAAAGTCGTAAAAAATTATTTATCTTTATTAAATGGGTCTTAAAAAATTGAATTATATATGTACACGATCGATTTTTTTATTAACCATAAATTAATATTTAATAATTATAAAATGTAATAAGTATTGTGCTTATTGCACGACGCTACGCGACGCCCACACTTGATCAAAAAGTAAAAACAAGTACCTACCTAGGTAGGTACTTAATTTAAAAGTTTTAAAAAAACCCGTCTGCGGTTATGGTCAGTGGCATGCACAGGATTTGAAGCTATGGGGTAGGCATTAGTTAGGTTACTTTTTCAATGACTGTCATGAAAATATGAGCACGACGCTATTTCAACTTGGGTAAACAGTGTTTTTATGCCTTTATGAACTGCACGGCACTGATTATAGTCCCAACTCCCATCTGTTATTTCTGTAGACGACAAAAAGTGCATAACACGGCGCTTCGTGAACAAGATACTATTATTACTTAGTATTAACATTAGCATGTCGGTGACGCGACCTTGATATTTTTACACATCGCAAAATCGCTGAGCGCGCCTAAAGAAATTTTCACTTCGATCACTTTGCAGTTAATACGAGAGGCCTATACTACCTAAAGTACGCGTCAGGTCGAGATGGCAATCAGTAGGGCAATTTCGTAAAACCTGCATCAATCATTATTACAATCTCAATTGTTGTGGTTGGCTGAATCTGTGCTATTCTTGTTGCAACAATGTATTGTAGCCAATAGTGAGCGAGCGTCAACCAATCGGAGGTGATTGCGATCGTGACATTGTAGCTGTCATTCTACTCCAATCGAGCAGCGGGATATGAAGCGGGGGACGCCCCGCACACCCGCACTGCCCCCGCGCTTACCCGTAGGGCGATTGTCTAAAACCTGCATCAATCATTATTACAATCTCAATTGTTCTGATTGGCTGAATTTGTGCGATTCTTGTTGCAACAATGCATTGTAGCCAATAGTGAGCGAGCATTAACCAATCAGAGATGATTGCGATCGTGACATTGCAGCTGTCATTCTATCCCAATCGAGCAGCGGGATATGAAGCGGGGGGACGCCCCGCACACCCGCACAGCCCCCGCGCTAACCTGGTGCGGAATAGCGCGGGTGACTACTATAAGTAGGTAGGTACTGTGACAAGTTTTTCTTGCAAGGAAAACAAGTTTAAGTAAGTTATGTATGTTTAGGGAAGTGTTCTACTAACTTACCTATTATGTCACTTTCACCAGATAGAGATATAGGTAGGTAAATAGTTGTTGTAACTTGTAGCTTCTTTGGCAAACTTACAATAATTTTATTCTTAACTAGCTTAATATGCCCGCGGCTTCGTCCGCGTGGACTACACAAATTTCAAACCCATATATTTTTACCCCTTTATGGGTTGAATTTTGAAAATCCTTTCTTATAGTCCGATCCGTCCAGTAGTTTGAGCTGTGCGTTGTTTTTTTTTTTTTTTATCGATCACGTAAATTTCAATAATACATTTTAAAATAAACAGTTCGCCATCCTCTAGAAACTGTTGAAGTTTATGTGAGGATGGCGAGTTCGCGTTATATAAATTTAATAAAATATGGGTAAAAAAACTGTTATATAAATAAAAGCTGTTAATTAATGCATATTTGTACATATAAATATCGTTACATGAAACACTTCCTGATAGATCAGTCAATTAGTTAGTCAGTCAGTCAGTCAGTCAGTCAGTCAGTCAGTCAGTCAGTCAGTCAGTCAGCTTTTGTTTTTATATAATAGCTAATTAAGCTTGCAAATTATTGTAATTTTTGTAAAGATTTATATGAAACAACAAACGTTATTACAGTTTGCTAGTGCGTGTAGGCATCTGAATTTCAAAATGGCAAATGTATTGAAAAAAACTGGCAAAAATTATCCGTAATATAAAAAAACCGGCCTAGTGCGAGTCAGGCTCGCGCAACGAGGGTTCCGTACTACAGTCGTATTTTTTCAACATTTTGCACGATAATTCAAAAACTATGATGCATAAAAATAAATAAAAATCTGTTTTAGAATGCACAGAAAAAGACCTTTCATATGATACCCCACTTGATATAGTTATCTTACTTAGAAAATTGAAAATACTAATTATTAGTTCATGACCACAATTTAATTTTTTTTTGTGTGATGTAACCACATATTCACGGTTTTCAGATTTTTCCCCGAATGTCCGCTATAAGACCTACCTACCTGCCAAATTTCATGATTCTAGGTCAATGGGAAGTACCCTGTAGGTTTCTTGACAGACAGACAACAAAGTGATCCTATAAGGGTTCCGTTTTTCCTTTTCAGGTACGGAACTCTAAAAACTGGCAATAAATATTCGTAATATTAAAAAAAACTATTGTAGGTATAAGTAATAGGTATTATTTTTAATGATTGACAGTAAGCACTATTGAACTATGTTGTGCGAGGTGTAGGATGCTTGTGAATCGCACATAATTGATCGAGAGGCATTGGGTGTCATGTTGTCGGCAAAAACGCTATAATGATCGATCTTAATGATACTGTGTGGCTTTTGACACAAATTCCTGTGTACCATTATCATGCAAAGTTGTAACAATACGTGTGAATATGTAAAGGAGTCTTCACATAGATCAGTTTAATCTGGGAGGAGCTCTGCACTCGAAATTGTTATACTAGGCTACTAGTAGTTGGGACTAAATACATATCAAAAATACCTGCGTAACCGGCAGGAATCGAACCTGCATCTTCTGGGCATCCTTGAAGTATAGGTAAAACACTAAAAAATGATAAAAAATATAGTAGTTATGACGTCCGCCTCCTAATCAGAGATCGGAGGTTCGATCCCGGGCACGCATCTCTAACTTCTCAGAGTTAAGTGCGTTTTAAGTAATTAATTAATATCACTTGCGTTAACGGTGAAGGAAAACATCGTGAGGAAACCTGCATGCCTGAGAGTTCTCCATAATGTTCTGCCAATCCGCCCTTGGGCAGCGTGGTAGACTATGGCGAAAACCCTTCTCACTCTGAGATGAGATCCGTGCTCTGTAGTGAGCCGGCGATGGGTTGATCATGATGATGTACCCGCTGGGCACACAATCCAGTTAGGTAGGCTGGGCAGTTCGGGAAGCTTCGAATGGAGTCTTCTCGTCCAAAATTCCTCATTGTGGTTACCACGGAACAGAAAAAACTGTTTTTTCTGTTCCGTGGTGGTTACACACAGGTAGTGTTGCGTGTTGGCAAAGATCACTGGCGCCTACAAGCAACTAAAGTCTGTAACACACGCAACGCACGTCGACAACGTGTGCAACGCAGCTTCTTTTGACCCGTATACTCGTGTTACTTTTATCCTGACTAAGAACAGAAGTAACATTTGCTAATTTTCATGGTTCCGTACATGAATGGTGCCATCGGTGCCCTATTAGTAAGCCTCCTCTGTCCGTTCGTCTGTCTGTCTGTCTGTGTATCTGTCAACGTAGCACGCTTTATTCCTACAATGGTGGACTACTCTGTCTACGCGAATTTTGTGTGTATCAGTCTTTAATCTTTATACTCAAGTGGCTGTCTGCCGCCAGCGCGTCAGTTTAAATTAATAAATGAAGTCTTTATCTACCATAAAATAAACTGTCGGTCTTGGAGTTACGCTTAGCTTAGTACATTCAATGCACATATTTTATTATCCTTACTGGCATATAAGGTCTTTCGACATTCTTCTTCGACTTAATGTGCCTGATATTATATTCTCCCAACACTGCCTCGTTGTCAAGTGGCTAGCTTGTTCGGTTGCAGTTCATAAGGTCTTGGAGTCGATTTCCGGGTCGGACCAAAAAGTTATTGGGCAAAGCTTTTGCTCGCGACTTCGTCGTGATACTATAATATAATTTACTTATAGCGTACAGCACTCGTGACGTTAATACCTAATTAAGTAATTATTTTTAAAATTAATAAAAATTATGATTTTTTTAATTATTCTCTTTAATAATGTATTTATTCTAGCCCCATAAACGACCGCTATACAAAAAATCACGCCACATTTTCATTACTAAGTCTAAGACCCTATTTAGCCATACTTCCGCAGAACAACTTTGCTGGGAAGCCCGCATCGATTGTTGTATATGTCGCAGGTATATTATCAAAGCCGTGATATTACAATTTCACTAGTGATATTACAATTAAACGGTAGATTGTCAATCGACTTCATTTCTTACAATTTAACGGCCTGGTTTTAGTGATAGTGTAATGTCAGTCAAGTATCACTAAAGTGACAAAACCCGTTTTCTTGACATACGATTTGAGTTGCATTTCTCCTATCTTATGCGTGAAATAACGTTTAAGATGATATTCTCTTGAATTTGAATTAGGCGTGGATCATACAGAAGTGGTAATTCCAAAATATAACCTAGGTACCTACTCTAACTTATCATACAAGGGAAGGTATAAAGGTTAAGCAAGTAAAAAAGAGAGAGTTGAAGAAAAATCTGGTTTGAATACCTTTACATTGGCGACACAATAAGAACTTAAGGTCACAGTTTAGGGAAGTAGTGAATAAGTTCAAGATAGATGGGACTGATAAGAGATGGCACTAGAAGAGAAGTACCTAGTAGCGAGTTGCAGTAATGCGACGGACAAGGAGCGATTAAGTCATACTCGACGTCTATGGCCGTTTACAAACTGTACGTTTGCTAAACTGTGATAATAAGTTACGAAATCATTGGCATAAACAAATTTTAAATGTTCGCCGCGAACCTAGTAACATTAATTAGAACCTGTATTCATTTATAACGGAAAAAAGAACAATTTTAATGAATTCCCGCGAGAAACATCATAAATCACACCCGGCATTAACGCGTAGAAGCTTGACAGTTACACTGACATGTAACTACACTATACTGGACAATGATCTAGTATAAATATTTAAATGTTGAGGGCATACAATTGATTGTTTGCTACTTAAACTGTGACTCTTTAGGCCACAGTCAAATTATGTTACTTTTAAAATATAAATCTATATCTCTATATAAAAAAATGAATCGCTGAATGTGTTGCTGTACGCAAATCTCGAGAACAGCTGAACCGATTTCGCTTATTCTTTTTTATAATATTCCTTGAAGTACGAGGATGGTTCTTACGGAGAGAAAAATTTAAAAATTAGAATCGACTGTTAGGCGGTACGAAGTTCGCCGGGGCAGCTAGTAGGTATATACTTAAAAGGAAAAGGTGACTGACTGACTAACTGACTGACTGATCTATCAGCGCACAGCTCAAGTCACTGGACGGATCGGGCTGAAATTTGGCATGCAGATAGCTATTATGGCATCGCATCCGTTAGGAAAGGAAGGAAATAGGAAATTGAAATTCGTGTAGCCGCGGACGAAGTCGCGAGTATAAGCTAGTTAATTTTTTTTTTCTTTGTTGAAAATATTTATTCAGGGAATATTCTCGCGACTTCGACTTCGTGGATTTAGTTTTTCTAAAACTCTCTAAATCTTTCTGAGGTTAAGTTTTTGGCCTCAGCGATTTGAGCTATTATTACGTTGATATATTATACCTAATACTAGCTTATGCCTGTGACTTTTCGACCCCCGATTTTATCCCCTTATGGGTTGAATTTTCAAAAGTCCTTTCTTAGCGGATGTCTACATCATAATAACTATCTGCATGCCAAACAGTCCGACCCATCCAACAGTTTGAGCTGTGCGTTGATACATCAATCAGTCAGTCACCTTTTCGTTTTATATATTTATAGATATTGATTTTACAGATCGAAAGTTAAGATCCTCAATAATTCTACAATCTACAGCCATTTGCAATCACATTCTTGATTTTACAATTGGCAATAACGCCCCTATCAATAAGTCATTAAAAACCAAAATAACCAACTCGGCATATCGATAACATTACTTACATTAACGTCTTTATGTAATTTTACGATCAATATAATCGTTATTTACGATACATTTTGAGCTATTAAAGTTGTATTAAAGGGAATCCAGAAGGATAAACGTTCACCGAGGTTTATTGTATGCTCATGAGGCAATATAAATTATTGTGAGCGTCAGTACCGCGATCATTAGGTAGGTACTGAGTATTCATGTGTCAGTTTCATGAACATTTCAAGAACGAACACGAGGGTAGGTAGTTATTATTGTTAAGGTAATGTTAAGATAATGCTGTGATAGCCTAGTGGTTAGGACGTCCGCCTTCTAGCCGGAGGTAGGGCCGGGCACGCACCTCTAACTTATTTCGGAATTATGTGCGTTTTAATTAATTAAATATCACTTGCTTTACCGGTAAGGATAACATCGTGATGAAACCTGCATGCCTGAGAGTTCTCCATAATGTTCTCAAAGATGTGTGAAGTCTGCCAATCCGCACATGGCCAGCGTGGCAGACTATGGCCAAATGAGATGAAGATGATGATGAAAGTTAAGGTACCCAGACTCGTCCGCGTGGGCTTAGTTTTTTTTTAATTCCGTGGGAATACTTTGCGTGAAAAGCGGTGATAGCCTAGCAGTTAAGACGTCCGCCTCCTATTCGGGAGGTCAGGGGTTCGATCCCGGACCCGCACCTCTAGCATTTCTGGGTTAGGTATTTGCGTTTTAAGCAATCACTTGCTTTAACGGCGAAGGAAAACATCGTGAGGAAACTGGCATGCCTGAAAGTATAGGTACTCCATAATGTTCTCAAAGGTGGGTGAAGTCTGCCAATCCGCACTTGGCCAGCTTGGTGGACTTTGGCCAAAATCCTTCTCATTCTGAGAGGAGTGAGCCAGCGATGGTTTGATCATGATGATATGCCCAAAATAATAACATTACTTACATTGACCCCCCACTAGGTGGACGGAGACATCAGACGAGTCGCAGGGAGCCGCTGGATTCGGACCGTGGCGTGTGGAAGTCCTTACAAGAGACCTATGTCCAGCAGTGGAAGTCTATCGGTTGATGATGATGATTATGAAGATGGATGGATAATGGATTAGTTTGGCTGGCTCTACTGATGTGTAGCGCAGGATGAGTAGCTCTCACAATTCGGTATCCATTCTCCGTAACGGCCTTCGCTCGTCACACAATCGCGGCCACGTACCACGTAGGCGCACGTTCGATCCATGCACCCATTATATTTCCTAACGAATGCACGATTTGTATGTGACATGCTATTAGATTGCAGTTCGATGTGATGAATTTATATGCAGGCCTGTTGGAAGATGCCTTGACTTGGTCACTGTAACATTCAGTTTTATTTGCATATCATTATACATTACTGGTTCATAAATCGTTGACTTAATCGTTACGTAGACTTAAGAGGACTAAGCCTTTTGAGCTAGTGTAGTTATAGTGAAAGTGTAGTGCTAGTGCAAATCAAAGATCACACGAACAAAGTGAAAGCATAGTGCTAGTGCAATTTAAAGAACACAAGAACAAAGTGTCTTCCAATAAGGTATCTTAACTATAAACTAAGCTATGTCAATGGACAGATTCTTAGGTATAAGTACGTTTATAAGTTTAGGTTAATATAATATTGCTTATTAGCCTCTTACATAGGCTAGATTGTAATGGTAGTAAAGTACTGGTGTCAGTGCATTACGACAAAAAAAAAAAAAAAATATCGTTGAGCTGTACGTGCGACCTAGTTGCGACAGCGCATATTACATTAGACTGTATAACGAGCGCCCGCAGGTTCCGATCCCGTGGGAATTTTGAAAAATCCAGCCTTACCTATTGCACCAATTATATTTCACACTCAGAGGAGTCACACTCAAACGTGTCACAGTGTGACTCGTTAAGAATTCATCGAAAATTTTCTCCCATCCACTCTACGGTATATACTCGGAAATGAGGGTGCATCTATCCACCCTATAGACACGTGGGTTAGCGGATTTGTATAAATTATTTTTTGTTCCGGGGTGGAACGGACACACGCTTCCCAGGAGCCATACTACGCGACAGGTTGAGATGGCAATTAAGGTGGGAACGCCCCGCGCACCCGCACAGCCCCCGTGCTAAGGCCCAGTCTCCACCTAAGCGGAGCGGAGAAGAGATGTGTACAGTCAACCAATCAGATTTTTAAAAGATGACGTGATAATTTATTCACGTTATCTATTAATGAATCCGATTGGTCAACTGAACACATCCTCTCCTCTCCTCTCCGCTTAGGTGGATACCGGGCCTAACCCGGTGCGGGATAGCGTGGGTGACGTGCGGGTGTGCGGGGTTTCCCCCGCCTTACACTCCAATTGCCATCTCGACCTGTCGCGAATTATAGGTGGCCTAGTGTGGCCGTTTATAGGTGGACTAGCTTATGCTCGCGACTTCGTCCGCGTGGACTGCAAAATTTCAAAACCCTATTTCACCTATAGGAGTTGAATTTTCAAAAATCCTTTCTTAGCGGATGCCTACGTCATAATAGCTATCTGCATGCCAAATTTCAGCCCGATCCGTCCAGTAGTTTGAGCTGTGCGTTGATAGATCAGTCAGTCAGTCAGTCAGTCAGTCACCTTTTCCTTTTATATATTTAGACTAGCTTATGCTCGCGACTTCGTCCGCGTGGACTGCAAAATTTCAAAACCCTATTTCACCCCCTTAGGAGTTGAATTTTCAAAAATCCTTTCTTAGCGGATGCCTACGTCATAATAGCTATCTGCATGCCAAATTTCAGCCCGATCCGTCCAGTAGTTTGAGCTGTGCGTTGATAGATCAGTCAGTCAGTCGGTCAGTCAGTCAGTCAGTCAGTCAGTCAGTCAGTCACCTTTTCCTTTTATATATTTAGATAAAAGGAATATAGCCCTTGAAATACCTATCATAAAACCTGTCGGGAGCTATGATTAGCTAGTAAAGGAAGAACTTAGAAGAAGAGAGCATCGTGGATAAAATAAACGGAGTAATCGGGTCAAAGTTTTGGATAGTAACAAGATCGCGCGGCCGCCACGCTGCCTTGCCGCCGGCAATGTTGCGAAGCTGACACAAGCCTGTTTGTAGGAAACTTTTCAACTAAATATAGAAAGGAGTATTTTGTTAGGTCGTCAACTCATTAGCTCTTTGGCGCGGGGAAATATGGATGTTATAGGGAGTGGGCGTATCCGTCCGGGAATGAATCGGTCTTGTTTAAATAGTTTGTTTAAGAAACAAAATCGTCAACTTCATACTGTTAGACGAGTTGCTAAATTTTTTAGGATTCCGCACCTCAAAAGGAATGACGAAACCCTTATAGGATCACTTTGTTGTTTGCCTGTCTGTCTGTAAAGAAACCTGTAAGGTACTTCCCGTTGACCTAGAATCGTGAAATTTGGCCGGAAGGTAGGTTTTATAGCAGACATGAGGAGAAAAATTTAAAAACCGTGAATTTGTGGTTACATCGCAAGAAAAAAATTTAAATGTATTCATGGCTATATTGCTATATTTTCAACTTTCAAAGTAAGATTACTATACCAAGTGGGGTATGGCTATTACAAGTAAAGCCCTTTACCAATATATATACCATACCTTATCGCCCTTTCATATATATACCAATATGAAAGGGCTTTACTTGTAAATTCTAAAACAGATTTTTACTTATTTTTAGGCATAATAGTTTTTGTTTTATCGTGCAAAATGTCGATAAAATACGATTCTAGTACGGATCCCTCAGTGCACGAGTCTGACTCGCTGAAGCTGGCCACTGATTAGGTTCTAGAAAGCCTGACGAAAAGTCGCCATCATTCAGTCATTCAACGGCCTAGCACTTGTTCAGACCTACAAATTACAAATCATGGCAAACACTTCACTGATTGACTAACACTCTTTTACTTACGAGTAGGTACTATTGGCTAAAATTCAAAATTTCAGCAATAATTTCAGCCAATTTTAACAATGGTAATTGCAACGTTAAAATCACATAACCCCCAGTTTATATAATAAAAGTATTTTTTTAATTTAGACTAGCGCTTGGCTGCAATCAGACTTGGGATGCAAAGTGGTGATGAAGCCTAGATGGAGCGCGCTTGCCTAGAAGATGTCTATTCACTATTGACTTGAAGGTAGGTACCCATATTGTAGTTGTGTGATTTAAAACGTGAAAAATATGATCCCTTCAAATATTAGGTGGTCGGAGTTTCGGGCTAAAGCAATAGTTTATCATTATTTTAATCACCTATTTCAATCTAACCTTCATTAAGCTTTTTATGACAATAACTTTCTTATTTCAATGCTATGAGAAAAAATAATTATGTGATTACACATACATTAACACACTTACATACCTATTATGCATAGATACGTAAGAGCAGTGGACAAGATTATTTAGTAAGGTATTGATAAAATAGAGCTTAAAAACAAAATATGCTACGGTTATGCCACATGATGAGTAAATATCTCTAATTCTCTACTCCTGTGTTTATGCTATTTAAAGATAATTAATTTTAATGTGTTTGAAATTGTCTTTTGTTGTGTGTTTTGTGTTATATTTATAATTTACGTTTGTAACTGTGGCGTCAGCCGGGTTACAGCTGAAAATCAGCGTCCTGCATCTTATGTGTGTTAACGCATATGATGCATCATGCAAGACATTATGCTGAGCTGTACACCCATTTGGGGTGGTGTCACAGATGAAAATGTTACATTTGTACTTTGTTTTTATCTGTGACACCAACAACAAATAAATGCATTTTCTTTCTTTCTTTCTATTTTAGCGTTAAGGGCGCCTTTTGTACTTAAAAACATCTTTGTTAAATCTCTATTGTTTTGGTTTTGGGGTACATCTAAATATATTAAAAGGAAAAGGTGACTGACTGATCTATCAACGCATAGCTCAAACTACTGGACGGATCATGGTATGGCAGTTTTTATTAAACCCATACCCCTTTGGTACCATCGTACACGGTACACGGCATCGTACCGGAACGCGAAATCGCTTGGCTTGCCGGTAGGGTGGTAACTAGCCACGGCAGAAGCCTCCCAAGATTTCAGTGAAATAAACTCATCGTAAACAAGTTTATAGTTGAAACTAGCTTATGCTCGCGACTTCGTCCGCGTGGACTACACAAAATTTCGAACCCCTATTTCATCCCCTCAAGAGTTGAATTTTCAAAAATCCTTTCTTAGCGGATGCCTACGTCATAATAGCTATCTGCATGCCAAATTTCAGCCCGATCCGTCCAGTAGTTTGAGCTGTGCGTTGATAGATCAGTCAGTGAGTCAGTCGCAGTCACCTTTTCCTTTTATATATTTAGATAAGAAAAATATCAATGAGGAATTTCAAGCTACGGGTGTATCAATCAGGTAAATGCCTAGATAATTACATAGTTTCCATATAAATCGGTGCAACTTCGCAACATCGCCGGGGGCAAGGCAGTTCATTAACCATCCACTCTTGCGACGTTTGACATTTTAAACCAAAGGAATGTATGAATTATTGCTACCTTATTGAATAGCAATGAAAATTTACTCTCTAGTTAAGAGGTTTTTCTGTTGAAATCGGAAATCAGCAGAACTTGACAGACGTGTTCAAAGAGATCAAATCCTTTTATTTAAGCTTCTGAACAACGGCGTTGACTCACCATATCTGCTATCAAAAATATCTTTAAGGTGCCCACGGGTTAACTCCCGGCATCGGAAACTGTTTCATATTGCACCAAGTAAGACTAAACACGCTGATAACACATTCATACGACGAAGTTGCAACCAAGCTAATCATCTATTCTCGAAAAGTGATATTTTTCATCTCTCTCTCCATAGGTATAAATTAGCAATTAAGGATGTTATATCAAATTCTGCCTAGTTATAGTTTATACTCTAGTCGATTTTAGTTCTGTGTTCCATAAGTTTACCTACCTAGTTAGTTTTAAATACTCTGTGCCTAGTTTTTCATATGCATACTATGCCCGTGTGTTGTGGACATAATTTTTTATTATAAGTGTTAATTTCTCATTGGAGACTGCTTTGGTTTAAGTGTTTTTATATATATACTATCTAGTTAACTAATTGTAATTGTTTGTCTCTACAAAATAAAATAAATTAAATTAAAAATTAAACTTTTTAGGGTTCCGTACCTCAAAAGGAAAAACGGAACCCTTATAGGATCACTTTGTTGTCTGTCTGTCTGTCAAGAAACCTACAGGGTACTTCCCGTTGACCTAGAATCATGAAATTTGGCAGGTAGGTAGATCTTATAGCTGACATTTGGGGAAAAATCTGAAAACCGCGAATTTAGGGTTAGATCACACAAAAAAAAAAATTGTGGTCATGAACTAATAATTAGTATTTTCAACTTTTCAAGTGAGTGACTATATCAAGTGGGGTATCATATGAAAGGTCTTTACCTGTACATTCTAAAACAGATTTTTATTTATTTTTTGCATCATAGTTTTTGAATTATCGTGCAAAATGTCGAAAAAATACGACTGTAGTACGGAACCCTCATTGCGCGAGCCTGACTCGCACTTGGCCGGTTTTTTTTTTATAGACTAGCGCTTGGCTGCAATCAGACCTGAGGCCAAGTCTTAACCACTAGGTTATCACATATCACAGCTTATTAATATTGCCATAAGTAAGTAATTGAAATATGATATCCCAGCAATAAATCGATTTAATATTATAATTATTTCAATTCCAGTACAGTCGCTTGTTACAACAGGGCGCCAACGTTGCGTATTGTAATATATATTATAATGTAATATTGTAATATGCAACGACAGTAATGCTCCAGCCTCCATTAATCTCAATCGGCGACGCAGATAACATCAGCGGGTGACCAAAATAAAAAATTGCTTTCGACACTACCTTTCAAGTCACTTGTTACTTATCCATACTTCCATACTAATATTATAAATGCGAAAGTGTGTCTGTATGTCTATCTGTCTGTCTGTCTTTTTTTTTTTATTCTGATACAAGTTAGCCCTTGACTGCAATCTCACCTGGTGGTAAGTGATGATGCAGTCTAAGATGATAGCGGGCTAACCTGGAAGAGGTATGGCAGTTTTTATTAAACCCATACCCCTTTGGTTTCTACACGGCATCGTACCGAAACGCTAAATCGTTTGGCGGCACGGCTTTGCCGGTAGGGTGGTAACTAGCCACGGCCGAAGCGTCCCACCAGACCAGACCAGAAATTTAGAAATTATAAAATTTCAAACCCCTGCCAGGAATCGAACCCGGGACCTCCCACTATTTAGACCACAGCGCTCACCACTGCGCCAGGGAGGTCGTCGTCTGTCTGCTAGCTTTTCACGGCTCAACCGTTCAATGAAATTTGGTACTGAGATAGCTTGCATCCCGGAGAAGGACATAGGCTACTTTTTATCCCAGAAAATCAAAGAGTTCCCACGGGATTTTTAAAAACCTAAATCCACGCGGACGAAGTCGCGGGTATCATCTAGTTACAATCCTGAGCCAAGGATATTATGGACTAGCTAATTCCCGTAACTTCATCCGCGTGGAATAAGGTTTTTAAAAATCCCATGGGAACTCTTTGATTTTCCGGGATAAAAGTAGCCTATGTCACTCTCGGTCTTTATCTATAGTCTATACCCATGCAAAAAATCACGTCAATCCGTTGCACCGCGCCGTTGCGACGTGATTGAAGGACAAACCAACACACCAATAAACAAACACACTTTCGCATTTATAATAGGGGTAGTGATAAGTATTTACAATCCTGAGCCAAAGATATTATGGACTAAGCGCCTGTGAGAGCCAGACCTTCGTCATTTTATAAAAGCTGAAAGTTTGACTACTAACGACTATGAAGTTTGGCTCATTGTGGCATATGCACATAACAGGTTACAAAGACGTATACAATATTTCGTCGAAGTATAAAGTCTAATTAAGGGTAAAACGGGACCCTAATACTAAGACTCCGCTGTCCGTCCGTCTGTCACCAGGCTGTATCTCATGAACTGTAATGGTTAGACAGTTGTTTTACTAACGAGACACGTGCCTAGTTTGCCTTAGGGATAATCTGCCTCTGCAATTGGCATCCTTCGGGTACGGAACCCTGTTCCGTAGAGTACCTAAAGAGTACCTAAAGACAAATTTATACGCTTGTGTGCGTGTGTGATCATACATACATGCTACGTAGCACAAACTAGTTATATAAATTCGAATTGAATTTCGAAAGTTTTTGAAAAATGTGCGTTTTCACAACTGCCACACCTAGGAGTTTTATATTGCTGAATAAACCTATAGTACCCCACAGGTCGAGATGCAGTGGCGGATTTGCCCTTAGGCTCAGTAGGCCCGGGCCTAGGGCGGCCAGATATTAGGGGCGGTCAATCGTGCCAAAAAATCACTGATGTTATGATAAAAGTTCGGTTTAAAGACATTTATTTCTCAATAAAGAACACAATAGTTCACTTATGTATCGAGAATTACATTAAGTTAATTACTTAAATTAATGGTATGTACATGGTATCTAAGTGTCACTATCTAGTACTTAATATCTAACATTAATGTTACAAAAAATAATTATGTAGGTAGGTAGTAAACGAATTAGCGGGACAGAACATTCATACGGTTACAATACTGGTATATAGGGAAGAGGTCACATTAACATATTCATTTAGGTTTTTTGTAAATGTTCGAGCATTAGTTTTTTAAATATAGCAAAACTTTTGCTTTTTGTAATTATTTCAGGTAAATTGTTGTATAACAGCGCTCCTTCAAAGAGAATATTCTTTTTTCCATAATTGGTTCTAATTTTAGGTAGATGTAGTTTGTTGCGTTTTCGTAAATAGTGTAGCAAAAAAGTATATTCATTATAATATAATATATATAGTCTATAAATGATGAGAGTACTCACTAGATGGCCTGGGGCCTAGAGCGGCCAAGACAGCAAATCCGCCACTGTCGAGATGGCAATCGGGGTCCCCACTCCCCACGGCCCGCACACTCGCACAGCCAGTAAACTTGCGTTACTTAGCGGAAGTCCATATCATACAAGGAACCATAAGCTTACTAATATGCTATAACTAATCCGCTAAAACCGACAAAATATCCGTATGGCACAACGTGCGGTATGCAATATGCAAGACAAAAGGCAAGTTTTTGTCTTCAGAACTGTCACACACCTTTTCATCTCGGACTCCATCATGCCATCTTTTGAGATCGCGGTCAAGCGCAGAACCTGTCATCGGTAAAAAAGCTGGTTAAGTGCGTGTCAGAATATGCATAAAATAGGGTTCCGTGGCCATAGTTGCTAAAACTGTAGCGATCATTATTTCTTAAACGTTACTTTCTTTCTTTACCAAAAAATGTCTAAGAAACCTTGTAACTAATGATGTAGGTATCAGACGAGATTTTAAAATGGTAATTGTCTGGTTTTTTTTTTCTACTTTTTCTTTTCTGAAGGTTCATCCTGTTTCAAAATAAACCTCTGTGTTTATAGGATACTATAGGTAACTGTCCTAAATTTCAACTTTAGGTACTTACAGCTTTTATATTTAGTATATTTTAAAAACGGCTGTGGTACATAGGTATGCAGACTACAGACAGATGGACAGACAAAGGCCTGGATGAAACATAAAGCGTGGATTTCACTTGCAACTCGCTCCAGCAATGCGCGGGACTTTAATTGGCATAATATTGTATATCTCATCTCAAAGAGCAGTCGCTGAGTTTCTTCCTGGTGCTTCTTGATAGGAAAGGCATTTCGAACCAGTGCAGGGCAGTGCTTGCATTTGACGATTTAAAAGCACCTACTTGTAAAAGTTTAATTGAATTTGATATATTTTTGTTTGATTTGATTTGAACGGTTTTGTTTGCCTACGGAATCCTAAAAAGGGGTCCGCATGATATTTCAATACTTACTCACCTGGTTGACAAAGAACCAGTTTTTGCGAGGAATGCTCGCAATCCGAGCTTGTATGTACTCGTATCTCGTACAAGTCAGATAAGAATCGGCTGCCAAAGAAGACAAATGATAATTTCACACCCTGATGGGTGGAGACATGTTGGTCTAACAAAACTGCTCCAGATTTAGGGATCCAATATTCTTACCAGACTATTGTAAAGCCAAGGACTCGCACACGAAGGGTTCCGTATCATCGTATAAGTCCCGCAAATTGCTATTCCGCTGGAACCATGTCTCATTTACATCGAAATGACCTCATTTGACAAATGTTTAAGTAAAAATATACCATCAGCTCGAAACTTCAGTCTAGTGCTGACGTCACTAAAATGGCATCCACACGCATTAGCAATTTGCGGGACATATACAAGAAAAAGTACTTTAATTTTTTCGTGATGTAACCACAAATTCACGGTTTTCGGATTTTCCTTTTTAGTGTGACACATTCAATACTTCAGCCTGTTTGCTTCCACTGCTGGCCATAGGCCTTCCCAAGAGCGCGCCACCACACACGATCCTCCGCCTTCCTCATCCACCCACTTCCCGCTACCTGCTTAAGGTCGTCAGTCCAGCGGGTTGGAGGTCGTCCCACACTGCGCTTGCTGATACGCGGTCTCCACTCCAGAACACGTCTGCCCCAGTGGCCATCGGTTCTGCGGCAGACGTGGCCTGCCCACTGCCACTTCAGCTGACTAATTCATTGAGCTATGTCGGTCACTTTGGTTCTCCTACGGTTTAAGACATTGCTACCTGCCATATTTCATGATTCTTTGTCAACGGGAAGCACCCATGATAGGTTTTGATTCTCTCGATGGGTCTTGACAGACAGAAAGACAACGAAGTGGTACTCTAAAGGTTCCTTTTTCTCTGGAGATTCGAAACCCTAATAGAACGATCGCTGGTGTAAAAAGCGCTTTTTATGAATGAAATAAAGGTCAAAATCGTCTAACTCCCCCAATTGCTCAACTATCACCACTAAAAATGTTTCCACTACATTTGCGAGTGAATGTAGTTCAAGAGCGGAATGTGGCAACACCGACTTGTGTTTTGCATATCAACAAACAAGCTTAATAAAACAACATATTTAGCTTTTATTTCAGGCCGTTAAGACTTAATTTCCATTGAAAAAACCGTAAACCAAAGATGCAAGAGATCATTTCGCGCGAAAAAGACAAATTTTATTTTGCGATCGTGTTGTGCTCTAAAATTATAGCGATAAGAGGGTTTTTCGAATAAGAAGACGGATATGGTTTGTGTATTTTTCATGTTCTTAAAGTGATAGTACTGTGTTAGTACAAGATGTCATAATTATTATATCGTATGATCATAGTATGTGGTTCGGACACTGCAAATCAATTCAGAGAAATTACTATTAAGTACCAAAGACATCCCAAGCGACCTCATCTATGGCGGGACCATACCATACCAACGCTGAACGGACCAAGAGGCCCAAATAACATAAAAAATCGATGGGAGCTTCATATTTTGCTTTTAGGCGTGGAGACCTCTCATAATGAATCTTAGTCCATCCACCACGCTAGCCAAGTGCAGATTAGCAGACTTCACACACCTTTGAAAACATTATGGAGAACTCTCAGGCATGCAGGTTTCCTCACGATGTTTTCCTTCACCGTTAAAGCAAGTGATATCTTATTAATTAAAACGCACATAACCGAAAAGTTAGAGCTGCATGCCCAGGATCGAATCCCCGACCTCCAATTAGAAGGCGAAAGTCCTAACCACTAGGCTATCACAGCTTTACAGGTTAGTATTGGAAAATTGCAATTTTTTAAACGTTTTCATTCAGTTGCCAACTGGGTCAGTGCTAAGTTCGTACGTGGAAGTAATGGCAACACACCATCGATCGGTAATGAAGATTTGCTTTCGTATTGGTATCACGAATTGTTTTGGTATTCTTCGTAGGAGTAGCTGTGACTCACTAAGCGCTACATGACTCTGAGTAGCCACTGAGTTGAATTCTTTACGTTTTGTTTTCAGGGTTCCGTAGGCTGACACCACAACACTACGATGCGACGTGGGGTCGTAAAAATCTAGGACGTCGCACAATGCATTGTACAAAATTATTTCCGATGCGGTGCCTCACCGTACAAACTTGCGATACGACGACGTCCACACCTCTCTGTGTGCCATTCTGTGCTGTGTGTGTTCTTCTCGATGCGTCTTAACGCAAGTAAAAGTAGGATACGTGTAGTGCGGTCCATGGCTCACTAGAAATTTATGCAAAATTTTCTCGTACGATGCCATAAGCGCTGAAATTTTTGCGTTGCGTCAACGCATCGCATTGCGATGCGGCAGTGTTGTGGCCTCGCCTGTACCCGAAGGGTGCCAACGGGACCCTATTACTAAGACCACATCCGTCTGTCTGTCAGCGGGCTGGAAAAGTAATTCATTTATTGGAAACTGTGTACGTTTCTACAATAAGCTCCCAGAAGACGTATTGGAGATGTCTAGCTCAACAAGTTCAAAGTTTTCATAAAACGGAAACGTATTGTAGGATCCTACTATAATCATGTAAGTTGTAAAGGCTTATTTAAATGATAAGAAAACTTGGGAATGAGTTGCCAAACAGCTTTGTTAAATGATAGTTCTAATAAGTATAAGTAAGTGATTTTGTAAAGTAGTGATAATAAAAAAGAATGCCCGGCTGAGTTTGTTGTGGGCTCTTCTCAGACCTGGGCGCATTTGGAACCCTCATAGCTTTAGTTTTAATGTACGTAATCAAATTATCACCACTACATCATTGTATTTCAAATTCAGCAATTGACCATCAGAAAGTGTATAGCTACAATAATTAGATATACATCGATATACCCCCAATCTGAATAAATGATTTGAGTTTTAAGTTTTTTGAGATACATAATTTTGATAATTCAATAAACTTCGATACCTATCTTAAATGTGTTAGCAAGAGCTATTAAGAGTATTCCATTTAAGACACAAAGTAGGTGTAAAACATATATTAATATATTATGTACAAAACAAAAACAAAAGAAAAAGTTGCGTAAGATTCATACAAAAATTTTGGCTTGACACCTCAAAAATCGCTTTAAACGAGGTCGAACTCCTTTTCAGATCGACGAGTAGGTGTTTACTACATGTAGCTATAATATAATTATTATATTTACCACAGACTGACGGATGAGATAGACTAAACACTGCGCGAAAAAGACGAAACACTTCCAAAGAAGCCGATGTTCAAAACTCGATCACTTATTGTATTATTTTGTTATGTTAAAAAATTCTAGCTTTTCTTCTATGTATTTAGATTATTATGGGGCTGACATGTACAATACATAGCAATTAGCTATAAAACACAATAGCAATTAGTATAAAGAGAGAAAAAAGCAGGCCACCCAGCTAAGCTAGAAGATTTGCGCCATGCAACGTCGCATCGTACGTATGTCGTATAGGTTCTACGCGTTCGGCGAACGAAAGAGTCATCTATGTGGTTAGTCTGAGATTATACACTGCACCAACCAAACGTTGATAAAATTTGAACGTCGAAACGTCAGAGTAGGTAACATGGACCGAAAGTCATTGATTTAAAATTAGTTTAGTAGGTACCACTGATTTTAATTTCACAATATTTCTCATAGAGCACTGGCTGTGATGAATGAACTGGAGCTTGGTGAAGATTTACCTTGACACTGAAGTTTCCACGCTCGAATTCTGTCCACGTTGGGTGAGGTGTATAATCTCATACAAACTATACAGACATAACTTGCCTGTGTGGTTAGTATGAGAGCAAAGCGCCCTGCTCTAACTGACTTGCCAGTTGCCGACTGATGAGAACCTGATAATAATATTATATCAACGAAATTCGCAAATAACCTTGGCACAATGGCCAGTACCAACTCATCAAACGGGTTAGGCCAAAGTGAACTTTCGTGTGGCATTTACACGAAAAGTTTAAATTGCAAACAGGCTTCATTAAATGTTCACTTTTGCTCACGAGGTTTCCGTCCATTTTTGTTTTAGTCTTTGCTATCAACTCACGAAAAAAAATAGTTGAAGCTCTTAAAATATTTCAGTGGGTGTACTAAAATTAATATAGGTCTTGAATTTGATTGACACTAAGTGCTATGTACTTTTCGTGATCACGGATCATATATAAAAAAATAAAAAATACAAATTAGACTACTTGACATGAAACTTTTAAGAGTACCTATCTATTTAATGCCAGAATTAATTTCAGAAGCATCATTATTTTGACGTCATTAGCTGTTAAGTTCGAAAAAATGTGTTAAATATGATTAACATTTAAAATTCACGGGCATAAGCTAGTATTATTATAAAACTCCAAACCGGCAAAGTTCCTATATTCGTATTTATAAATCTAAATATATAAAGGGAAAAGGTGACTGACTGCCTGACTGATCTATCAACTCACAGCTCAAACTACTGGACGGATCGGGCTGAAATTTGGCATGCTATCATAGCTATTATGACGTAGGCATCCGCTAAGAAAGGGTTTTTGAAAATTCAACCCTTAAGGGGGTGAAATAGGGGTTCGAAATTTGTGTAGTCCACGCGGACGAAGTCGCTAAGCTAGTACGAATATAGGAGCCAAAATCATAACTCTTCCTTTTGGCTTTGCCGTAGTTGGGTAAAAAAAAATGAAGACAAAATCGTAGTCCACGTGTTTGTGACAGACTTACGCGTAACATTATTACATAGATATGTAGTCAGTCTCTATATAGATATGTAGCAGTTTGGTTAAAACGACACCTACGAGCATGCCTTTTTGTACCTACCTACTTATTAAGATTTCTTTTTGTAACCTGTCATTTGTGTTTCTGTGGTGCAATAAAGTATATACATACATACATACATACATGCTTTATTTTATACTAGCTGATGCCCGCGATTTAGGTTTTTAAAAATCCCGTGGGAAATCATCAATTTTCCGGGATGAAATGTAGCCTATGTCATTCCCCGGGATATAAGCTAAGTCTGTACCAAATTTCATCACAATCGGTTGAACGGTTGGGCCGTGAAAAGCTAGCAGACAGACAGACACACTTTCGCATTTCCTAGTGCAGAGGGTAGGAAACTCGTTTCTTGTATCTAAATTCTAAATTCAAATAAATTATTATTCTTATTCTTATTTATTCTTATTTATATTAGTATGGATAGTATGGATCATGGCGGCCCGTTGCCGGTCTATGGGTACTATAAAAAGTAGTTGAGTAGCATACATTTCGTAGCGTAGTCGGTTAAAAGAACTAAAAATCGAATGTTCACTATATAATTAAGACTAATAAAGTAAAGATAATCATCGTTATTTCCCGTAGTTCTAACATTGTTTGATAGAATCGCCGTGTTAAGCAAATTTCGTAACTAAACTCTATTGTCTATTTTTCTTTATGATCTATGGAAGGGCGTTCTCGTTTCTCGATTAATTGACCGTGATGGTTATGTAGCTATTACGTCAAATGATAATATGGAAATTAAATTATAAAAATATGCTTAATTCTTTAAAATATTGTTTTATTATATTAAGGAGGCACATAGTCTTAAATGCTTTCTATTTTTCTTGTAGTAGTAATTAATCTATGTATTATACCAAAAGTATTAAGCGAGGTAAAAGAAAAGTCTACTAACCAGCAAAGAAATCTCAGTTTTGGGCAGGGCCTCTGCTGTACAGTCTAGCTTAAGCTATAAGTAGCGCCTATTCACCAGCAAAAACATCTCAGTCTTGGGCATCATAGTAACGTCACCAGGTCGGACGCCTGGCCCACAGTAGGGCAGGCTAGGGCCTCTGTTCGGCGGGAGCTCGTGTAGGGCCAGTAAAGCCGCGTGCAGACGAGCTCAAGCTAAAAGAAAAGCCGACGCACCAGTAAAGACATCTCAGTCTTGGGCATCATAGTGACGTCACGTCGGACCTCTGGCCCACTGTATGGTAGACTAGGGCCTCTGTTCGGCAGGTACACGTGTAGGGCTAGTAAATCCGGGTTCAGACGAGCTCGAGCTAAAAGTAAAGCCGACTCACCAGTAAAGACATCTCAGTCTTGGGCATCATAGTGACGTCACCAGGTCGAACGCCTGGCCCACAGTAGGGCAGACTAGGGCCTCTGTTCGGCGGGGGCTCGTGTAGGGCCAGTAAAGCCGCGTGCAGACGAGCTCGGGCCGCGCTGATGCCGCCCGCGCCTCGTACTGCTGCTTCTACCACATCGCCTATGTCTCTTTCCCATCGTATTGGTATTGGTGGTTTGATCGGGTACTCCCTGTGATAGAAATAAAGAAAAACTTATTTTTGTCAAGAGACAAACCTTCTTTATTTGACTATAATAGCTCGTGGGAGCATAATATAACTGAGAATTTGATCAGATTTTAAAATGACTACAACAAAGAAACGATTTCAGAAAACTTCTGTAGAATCAGATATATTTCAAGTGATCAGCATTATGTACGACTACGTAGGTCTCTTATATTCGTCCTATCGGCGTTCTACTATAGCATGAAAAAGCTGACTATACACTGTTTTGAGGAGTAACGTGGATGGCTACAGAATACAGCTACTGCCAAAAAACCGGCCAAGTGCGGAACCCTAAAACACGACTGCCCTGCCAAAAATAGGATTAGTACCTGAAATATGTATATGTTCCCATGCCTATGGTGGATTTTTTTTCTTTGGACATCGTAATTTCTGTATTACCACCAAATAATTGTACATTTTCCCGCTTGACATCCAGAAACTCTCGAGTTTATGTGGATGCAGTTGCACATTCTTCTTATAAGTCAAAGTCAAAGTTATAGGCAAATGATTTATTCCAAATTGGTAAAAAATTACTCTTTTTGAAGGTCAGAAGAAATAGTGGTGATAATTATTACGCAAACTTAAAACTGCTACGAGGGTTCCAAACGCCCCCAGGTCTGAGGAGAGCCCACAACAAACTCAGTATAATATTGAATACTGGACTACCTGCATATTTCATACCTGCATCCTCCTAAACATGCTCGGATGTCCTCTTTAAGACTCCTGGTCATAGTACACGAAGGGCTCCCGTCTGAGTCGGACGTGGACCTCAGAGATCCGTCGTTCTTGTCAGAGGAGAGCCGTAGATCTGGCTCCGGCTCATACTGCTCGTTCTTTGGTAAGTTTGGTGAGACGCGGCCATGGCTGCCGCCTGCGCTGCCGTAGCCTGAACAACAAAAATATACTTATCAAAAATGATCTTTACCATTTACCAGAACTACCTATGGTCCGTGTGGTCAAACACCAAAAACACCATAGGGCTTCGACACACTTTCGCATTTATATTGTTCGTGGTCAGATGAAGAACCTCATATCCCATAGATAAACAATTCTTCTGACGTCGTCAACGTCATACATACAAGTCAACAAATCACCATTAATTATTGTGGATATCTCTGAGCTCAACTAATTTGATATCCTCCTACGATTATATTATTCAAAATTGCCCTATTTGCCTTATTTGTAACAGAAGTGGGATACCAACCTTGGGATAGTCTGGCCGTGTTCGTGGTCAGATGAAGAACCTCATCCCAAAGAAAAACAATTCTTCTGACAAGCTGGTCGTCAACGTCATAGAGTTACCATGGACACAAGTCAACAAATCACCATTAATTATTGTGGATATCTCTGAGCTCAACTAATTTGATATCCTCCTACGATTATATTATTCAAAATTGCCCTATTTGCCTTATTTGTAACATCAGAAGTGGGATGCGAACCTTGGGATAGTCTGGCCGTGTTCGTGGTCAGATGAAGAACCTCATCCCATGCCTTATTTGTAATAAAAATAACCTCAACTTACAGGAACTGACTTTATTCCATTAAGACAATGCTTAATAAACTTCAATCTTAGTTCTAAACTATTAACTTCTTCAAGACATAATTATAAATTCTAATTTTCCCTGCTTCAAATCAATAGCTCCGGCTTTTATGGCCGCCATTTTACATCTCCTCGTAATTCTTTTTTAAAATTCAACTGTAGGCAAAGCAATGTCGCTAACATTTGTAACAATATTACTATGGATTAGTATGGTTTGAATGAACAAACCCGAAGAGGTAGACGGTGCCCTCCGCGGCACTCGGGGCGCGTCCGCCGCTTCGCCCTCCGGGACCTCCTCGTCCACTATAATGACCACCTCCTGCTCCTCTTCCTCCGTGTATAGAGGGTTGGACCTGCAACAGACAACAGTTTCATTAGCATCATCATCACCCATCGCCGACTCGCTACTGATTCTAACACTCTTTCGGCATTGGCTAATAATTGGCTAGAGAAGTGTGCATACACCTCTATCTTTTCGGAATTATGTGCGTTTTAAGCATTGACTTATTTATTTCTTGCTTTAACGGTGAAGGAAAACATCTTAAGGAAACGTGCGTGCCTGAGAGTTCGCCATAATGTTCTCAAAGGTATGTGACTTTGAGTCACCTGTACTCTGTAGTGAGCTTGCGATGGGTGGATGATGATGATGATGAAAGCCAATTAATCACGAGCTTCTGCTACAGTTCTCCTTTCAACAGAATAGTTAATGAAGCAAGCGAATGAAGACAAATTACTTGCTTAAAATTAGTTCATCTATTGAAATCTAATATAATACCTTCTAATGAAATACATAGTATATAAAATCGCTTTAGTGGCCGGTAAATAATCTGAGAGCTAGTGCAAGATTAGTTGGTTAAAACTTTACATAACGAAAACATCAGCGTCCTAGGCTAAAATATTTGAAATATATAGCGAATAATATAATAATATAATAATCTGCGATTTTTCTAAATAGTTATAGATTATAAAAAAAACATTCCAACGAATTGAGAACCACCTCCTTTTTTAAAGTCGGTTTAAAATGGGGTTGTTCAAGCGGCGAATCAACAAATTCCTGAAAGGCCGGCAACGCATTAGCGGTTCCTCTGGTACTGCAAAATATCATGTTCATGGGCGGCGGTAATCACTTAACGTCAGGTGAGCACCTGATTGGAATTTTATAATATCTAAATTTCTGGTCTGGTCTGGTGGGAGGCTTCGGCCGTGGCTAGTTACCACCCTACCGGCAAAGCCGTGCCGCCAAGCGATTTAGCGTTCCGGTACGATACCGTGTAGAAACCAAAGGGTATGGGTTTGTACGGGAGCGGTGTGCAGGCTCGACCGTACCAAAGGGGAGATCTCCCACCGAGCGGTTGGTTGTGCTCGGTAGCGCCAGCTGGGCCGACGGTTATGTCTTGAAACTTCTATATATAGTCCAGATTGCAGAAAACTCTGTTATTGCGAGTACTGTCGGCGGTACATTTGTTCGGGACTATGTCATCGATTGAACAGCGCCATCTAGTTTCTATTGTGGCAACCGCCACATCACTCCCCTCCGAGACGAACGCGTAGTGTGAAGCAGTGAAGAGAGGTGGCGCTGTAGCGTGAAGGCGTGTGAAAGAAGGGCAATGGCTGCTAACCAACCAGAGAAGCGGTAGACCAGGACGCTTGTAGCTGGTGATGGAGTGCAGGGCCATTGTGCCTCGAAGCTGTGGCTACATCCGTCTTACAGGCCTCGATGTGCTTGCTGTTGCTGCTTGTAGACTTGGAGTTTGGAGGAGACGTCGGCTTGCGGTGTGTGATCCAAAGGTGTTGCGGTGTATGCGATCACCCTTGATCACGTTGAGTGCGCAGTGCGGAGTGCGGCGGTGTGCGGTTGATCTTCGATGACGTCGGCTGTTCTAGTGTGCGATCACTCTTGTATCAACGTCGGCTGTTGTAGTGTGCGACCACTCTTGATCACGTCGGGGTCACCAATGTACGGGAGCGGTGTGCAGGCTCGACCGTACCAAAGGGGAGATCTCCCACCGAGCGGTTGGTTGTGCTCGGTAGCGCCAGCTGGGCCGACGGTTATGTCTTGAAACTTCTATATATAGTCCAGATTGCAGAAAACTCTGTTATTGCGAGTACTGTCGGCGGTACATTTGTTCGGGACTATGTCATCGATTGAACAGCGCCATCTAGTTTCTATTGTGGCAACCGCCACAGGTTTAATAAAAACTGCCATACCCCTTCCAGGTTAGCCCGCTATCATCTTAGACTGCATCATCACTTACCACCAGGTGAGATTGCAGTCAAGGGCTAGCTTGTATCTGAATTAAAAAAAAAAAAAAGGTTTCAAACAATAACTTTTAATCGTTTACCAGCTCACGGAGTAGTATTGCACATCTAGGGTGCCTATAGGTGCTCTTTACATAGCACCTGTCTAATGCAATCAGAATTCGCTTATCCTAATGTTTCGCGTTCGACTTGAAAGGTGATTCAACACACGATCACGATGCCCATTACGATATAATAATGTACAGTACGCGGCAAAAAGTAATGTACATCGGCCAATAGAATGTCATTTCGGCTTTGTAGAGCGTTATCTCTGTCACTCATATCTATATGACGTTTTATCGGTCTCAACGACAGAGACAACGCTCTAAAAATCTGCTATCCCTTCTAAAGGTCATCATTCATTCAAAGGATATCAATATCTTACAAATTGAAGACGACAATCATATTTTAGTTTCTCCTTTAGTACGATTATAGAGTATATATTAGTCTATTTTATTAGTATATTGGTATTATACATATTATTTAATACATGTATTAGTGGTTTATGTATTAGTATGTATCAGTTATTTGAATGTATGTTTATTAGTATATTACACACCACCTGCAGTCTAATTTTCCTTATACTTTCCAATCTTTAAGGTTGCCTGGTAGAGATCGCTAATTAGCGATAAGGCCGCCTTTCGTATCTTCCTTCTGTCTGTGTTTTTTATTCTTTAATGTAATCCTTCTTGTGGTTGTGCAAATAAATTGTATTTATTATTACCCACCCCAGCTTCACACGGGTAGCTTTTTACATTTTTCGTAAGGATCTCTAATATTTTTGAAATAAAATACATGAATATCACTCAGGAACAATGTAGCTGTCTACTGGTGAAAGAATTTTCAAAATCGGTTTAGTACCTAGTTCCAGAGATTACTCTCTACAAATAAACTTACAAACTTTACCTCTTTATAATATTAGTAACTAGATGGTGCCCGCGATTTCGTCCGCGTCGATTTATGTTTTTAAAAATCACTTCCAAAATTGCCCCTGCCAGGAATTGAACCCGGCACCCCCCACTTATATGAGACCACAGCACACCACTGCGCCAGGGAGATTGTCTTTTCTTTCAAATTTTACTAACTGACTTCTTTTTGCAACCAACATGCAATGCACCTTTTAGGCAAACGCTTAGGCCACATCATCACTTCCCATCAGGTGAAATCGTGGTCAAGCGTGCGCCTTTAATGTATAAAAAAAATTACACCTTTTAGGCACGGAACCCAGATACACCACGCACTTCTATCACGTACTAAAATCTAGATACGCACGATGCATGCGAAATTGCTAGAGTCATTGTCAAGTCGTTGACCTTATAACTGGTTTGCATCGACAAACTTAAACGGTTCTCATTGATACATTATAGCCCTTAACACAACTGAATAGAGTTTTAGAGACTGCATCATGTTGTTTGTCGGTAAAATTGTTGTGCATAACTTGATAGTAGGAATCGTCAACATCAGAACTAAATAAAGATAAGTATACATAATTATTTCCTTCGAATTGCTGCAAACCAAACCAATATAGCCAAACACTGTGTATAAAAAACCGGTCAAGTGCGAGTCAGGCTCGCGCAACTAGGGTTCCGTACCTACTACAGTCGTATTTTTTCGACATTTTGCACGATAATTCAAAAACTATGATGCATAAAAATAAATAAAAATCTGTTTAAGAATGCCAGGTCAAGCCCTTTCATATGATAACCCACTTGATATAGTTATCTTACTTCGAAAATTGAAAATATATCTACTAATTTTTAGTTCATGACTTTTCCCCTAATATCTGCTATAAGACCTACCTGCCAAATTTCATGATTGTAGGTCAACAACCCTGTAGGTTTCTTGACAGACCGACAGACAGACAGACAACAAAGTGATCCTATAAGGGTTCCGTTTTTCCTTTTGAGGTACAGAACCCTAAAAATAATGCGGTTTTTAAATTAAGTACATATGTACTTTAGTTTTATTTACGAACATAATATTTCATGCGAGCCTGTACATATCTTGGGATGTGTATATCAATGGTCGTCAATAAATGAGTAAGTTTCCTGAGTGTTCCGCTGTCGAGGAATTGGTTATTGTTTGAATAGAAGCCCTTTCTCTTTTGTTCTTTATGTAGATATCTTACATACTACAGCACGCGGCCGAAAGTAATGTACATCGACCTTTAGAAGGAGATACTTATAGCAGATTTGTAGAGCGTTGTCCCTGGCGTTGAGTCCGACAAAACGTCAAATAGGTATGAGTGACAGAGACAACGCTCTACAAAGCCGAAATGTCATTCTAGGTCGATGTACAATATCTCTTGCCGGCTACTGTGATACAGCTTTAATTTACCTGAGTATAGGCGGCATGTCATCAAGGGCCCGAAGGGGGTGTGTCGGCGCGGGCGGCGCGAGGGGGGCGCCTGGACCCGCGCCGCACGCGCTGCCCCCCGCCTCGCTCTCGCGGCGCCCTCCACCCTGGAACAACACTCATCATCAGCACCATCATCATCATCATCATCATCATCATCATCATCATCATCATCATCATCATCATCATCATCATCATCATCATCATCATCATCATCATCATCATCATCATCATCATCATCATCATCATCATCATCATCATCATCATCATCATCATCATCATCATCATCATCATCATCATCATCATCATCATCATCATCATCATCATCATCATCATCATCATCATCATCATCATCATCATCATCATCATCATCATCATCATCATCATCATCATCATCATCATCGTCATCATCATCATAAAAACATCACTATTCACTAGGTACCCATATTACCGCCACGGCCTCGGGGGCGTACGGACTAACCAGTGCTCCAACAACTCCACCCATCCCAACGTCATCCTAAGCCGTGGTCCGAGCCTCACAGGAGGCGCCCTTAGGTGGACGTTGCCCCCCGACCTCTCGAATTATTTCTTCGAGCCCTAGGGCTCACCCCCAGGCGGAGCTTCGCGCTCGCCAACCTCCCCGGTGACGCTGTAGCGGCCAGTAGGGCCTACGCAGCATAGTCAATTCAAAACAACACAAACACACATTATAAATGCGATGTATTTGTTAGTTGGTTTGTCTTTCAATCCCGTCGCAACGGGATCGCACAACGCGCGTCGCGATTCCGTTGCGCGGATCAGTGATTTTTTTATGGAGTTTTAAAGCTGGGGAGTGACGTAGGTTACTTTTTAGTTTTTATCCTGGAAATCAACGATTTCCCAATGGATTTTTTAATAACGTAAATCAGCTAGTGTTAAAATACCACGGCCCTCTTGGAGTTCAAATTGGATATTATTTTCGTAATCGGCACCCCTAAAAACCTATTTCGAATTTTCCAAAAATAACCTTGAATTTCAGATAGGTACCTACATCATTTTCATAATCGGCACCCCGAAAACCCTCTGAAATGAGTCCCATAGGTATTGATTTCTCAAAAAATACAACAATAACACAACGGCCATCTTGTTTCCTAAAATCGACATCATTTTCAAAATCAGCACTAAAACAAAGCATTTGCCACTTAGATAATATAATTTTTCTTTACAAAATAAAACAAAACTGTAACACAAAAATAATACATTACCTAGGTAATTAAAACTTAATTGAGCGAGCATTGAACATAATTACACCAAGCGCTATCTATTTTCCTTGTTCTTTATCAACACTATTAAAATGCCTAAATAGAGTAAATAAACATGAAATTATTCAAATAAAGTATTCAAGTTACTCGATAAGATCTGCAGCACACAAAGCATTCTTGCCATTTCTTGGATGCGCCGGCGCAGAATTATGTAACGAATTGCTTATTAGTTCACTTGTGTGGCCGTCTTCGCTATTAAACATGATATTTGAATCGTAACCATGCACTTTCGATGACATTTCTTCATACAATAATATCGAATAATATTGCTGTGCCTAATATTATGTACTTAGTCTCTTTTTACTGGGAGGTAGGTATACTCATTAGGTAGGTACTACGTAGTTGTTAATCACAGTAAGCCTACCTAATGTGCTTATGTAAACAAGTCGTAATTTACAAAAAAATGACGGCTGCCCTGCCAAAAGACGAACTAAAAAGTTAAAATTTTCACAATTGAATATTACACCGTACCTACATCTACTCATGTGGTACAGCCGCTATTTACCTACTTAGAATTAAAAAAAACCGGCCAAGTGCGAGTCAGGCTCGCGCAATGAGGGTTCCGTACTACAGTCGTATTTTTCGACATTTTGCACGATAATTCAAAAACTATGATGCATAAAAATAAATAAAAATCTGTTTTAGAATGTACAGGTGAAGACCTTTCATATGATACCCCACTTGATATAGTCACTCATTTCGAAAGTTGAAAATACTAATTATTAGTTCATGACCACAACTTAATTTTTTTTTGTGTGATCCAACCCTAAATTCACGTTTTCAGATTTTTCTCCAAATATCAGCTATAAGATCTACCTACCTGCCAAATTTCATGATTCTAGGTCAACGGGAAGTACCCTGTGTGTATTCTTGACAGACAACAAAGTGATCCTATAAGGGTTCCGTTTTTCCTTTTGAGGTATGGAACCCTAAAAAATTATAGCCATTATCACTCGGGATTAAACTACCGATACCCCATGCATGCCCCACACATCCAGATCTGTTAGGGCAATTAGAACTTATGGTGGGATAAAGAAACTCACCAAAATGAACCCTGAAAACATTACACTCCTTATTTGAACAATCGTGTAAAAACTGCATCAAAATAGGTCCAGTAGTTTTTGCAGGAATGCGGTAACAAACAGCTATTTTGTGACATAAATGTCATGTAGTTAAAGTATGTTTACGTTACATAACTGAGATAACTGCAATAATGTCACCGCAAACACCGATGTATAAGTACAAGACAGGTCGAGATGGCAATCGGGGTATGAGATGGGTGGACGCCCCGTACACCCGCACGTAGCTCGCGCTCGCCCGCACCGGTTTAGCGCGGGAACTGAGCGGGTGTGCGGGGCGTTCCGTCCCTGATTGCCATCTCGACCGGTCGCGTACTATACCTACCACCCCCTTTTCTGTAGAGTTAACACGATGTTACGTCTACGCGCTAACAGATTAATATTAGCACCCACAAATTGCTAATGGCTATACAAATATTTTGCGTGAGTAATTTATTTCTTTTGATAAATGAAATGGGACTGGGCAGGTCATGTGTGCCGTATGCCAGATGAGTTATGGGCAAAATCTGCTTCTTTTTGGACGCCCCAGAATCGTCAACGCCAGCGTGGTCGGCCGAGGCGACGTTGGCGTGATGAATTAGATTTTACAGTTACGTGGCCTGAAGAGGCACGAAATAGAAAATTGTGGAAGGATCGGAGGGAGGCCTTTGCCCAGACGTGGGACAGCACAGGCTGATTTAGATTAGATTAGATTAGAGTAATTTATTTCTTTTACTCATACGTAAGTATGAATCTACGTAATATACTTACCTATGCGTTAGATTTATTTTATTTTATTACAAGTTAGCCCTGGACTGCAACCTCACCTGGTGGTAAGTAATCACTAATGACTTCCTCTAAGATGGTAGTGGACTAACTTGGAAGGGGTGTGGTGGTTTTTGTTACACCCATATCCCTTATCGGTTTTTACAGTGACACGATGTCACACAACAAAGGCACGGCTTTGCCGGTAGAGTGGTAGCGCTGGTACCTAACTAGCCACAGCCGCAGCCGCCCATCAGATAAATATCAAATTTTATAAAGCAATAGAAACATCCATACTAAATAATATAAATGCGAAAGTGTGTGGTGTGGCATAGCGTGGTATAGCCATATATAGCCCTTAGATATAGTGTAGCATAGACCTTTAGTAATATACCTACTTAACTTAGTTAAAAGACGAAATAACGTGTTTTGTTTACAATACTACCCCTTACTTTCAAGTGTGTCTGTATGTCTGTCTGTCAGTCTGTCAGCTAGCTTTTCACGGTTTAACAGTTTAACCGATTTTGATAAAATTTGGTACTGAGTTAGCTTACATCAATTTCAATTTCAATTTTCATTTATTGCATTTCCATAAACTTTTGGATACCCAGTTTTGGTGTCGCAATTTGGTCCTTAGACCTTAGTAGGGAGACCGATAATTATTATTTATTTTTATGTTCGTCGTTTAGGAAATCATTAACGGAATAGTATCCCTTTTCTAATAAAAAGTTTTTTAATATTTTGTTGAATTTATTTTCATTGTTTATGTTACGAATTTTGTCTGGTAAATTATTATATATCTTTATAGACATCAGTGGCGAGGGGTGAAAATCTGAAAAAGGGAAGCCGGCGCAACAAAAAAAAGTTCTTACCTAAAAAAATATCAGCTCCACACCACCGTCACCGATTCACCATTTATTTTGTAAAAGCACTGGTATTTTCAAAATCTTTGTGACTTTGAAAAAAGCCTTTTTATGTTGCTGTGAGACACATCTGTGCTTGCTTGCTTTATTAAATACACACTTAACCCAAACCAAATCAAAAACTAAGTATACCTAACCATTTTAGTCTTTAGTTTCAGTCAAATTAAAAGATAATCATCAAAGAGATTCCAACACAATCGCTAACACATTAAAACAAATGTAATAAATAGAAAACAAGGCCAGAACAGTCATTTGTATTCGAAAGGAATATGCCTGTTATTTTTTACGAAATGAGCTAAAATCTAAACATCTACTTAATTATGTGAATTTAATGCCATTTCTTATGTTGAATTACCAAACTGAAACTAAATCAATATTAACTTACACTTATTAGAATTATTAATCACTAACCCCAATTTATTATACTTAAGTATATCAAAATAACATAATCACAAACTTTAAAATCAAGCGCGCATGATGCTTCACCTTCACGTAAACAAATATGTATCAAAGCGCCCTACAAAATACAAAATAGTAGTATGTACCTGTTGAAACAGTACTGTGAATACAATTTTAATTTGGAGGTGTAATACAGTAACCCGGCATGCAGCGGCTTATTCGTGTCAAATTTGTCTGACCTGTCAGAGCTACAAATTCGTATTTGCTACCGGGCCAAATTAAATTGGTGGTTCTCGTCCGTAAAGCAAGACAGACGTTGTTCGCTTCCTAGGGAAATGAAAGAGATGGAATGCTAAGAAAGCGCTAAGGCATAACCCGATGTTTACCGGGTTGTTTGCGAGTTTACTATACTATTATATTAGCTTGTTTATAACTATGACTTGATGCATAGCATAGATTTTATTTGATGTTATTATAAATTTTTAGGCAAATAAATTTCGTACACAGTACGTAGCATGCATTTGGGCTTTGGCCTACATTTATGTCACTAAGTACTAGTAGTACCTAAGTACTTACGCTATATGCCAATTCTGAAAGGGAAGCCGATGGGAATCGTGTTATATGGACATTTCGCCACTGATAGACATTACGTAGGGACTCGAGGTATGCAGTACCTACCAATTTTGATTGCGGAAGGTTTAATTTATTTGCATGTCTTTCGGGAAATCGACGGGATTTGATTTCTTTTTATGTGTATAAGTGTATATTTCTTTTTGCAAATTTTCATATTTCGAGGATATATATGGAAGGTAAGAATTTTTAATTTTTTGAAATGAGGTAGACATGACATCCCGGGGAAGGACATAGGTCGGAAAAATAAAGAGTACCTACGGGATTTAAGAAAACCTAAATCCACGCAGACGAAGTGGCGGGCATCATCTAGTATACCTACTTTATTTTATTTCATATTTTACCAGAAGCAGGGTTTACGAAAACTCGAACTAATCAGAGCAATATTTTTTCAGTCTACACCTATATAGATATAATTCTCAAATTTCAGGTTCAATTAAAATGATTTCAATATTTACCAAAGCGCCTGGACTTATTTGAACAATTAATTGGTTTAAGTTGAGCAAACATTACGTGCGAAATTGGATCATAATTAGATTATGTCATGGAGCCATGACCTTGAAGGTCTTAATTAAGTAGGTGTTTATAATAAAGCTCAAGCAAGCTGTTATAGCCTAGTGCCTCCGCCTTCTAATCGGGGATTCAATCCCTGGCACGCACCTCTAACTTTTCGAAGTTGTATGCGTTTTAAGTAATTAAATATCACTTGCTTTAACGGTGAAGGAAGCCATCGTGAGGAAACCTGCATGCCTGAGAGTTCTCCATAATGTTCTCAAAGGTGTGTGAAGTCTACCAATCCGCACGTGGTAGACTATGGCCAAAAACCTTCTCACTCTGAGAAGAGACCCGTGCTCTGCAGTGAGCCAGCGATGGGTTGGTCATGATGATCATGAATAAAGCTCATTTAGTGGATTGAAGACTTACTCATGACGTTAAAAAGGAGAGAAACTTTCTCAATTTTCCAACCTTTGTAGCACAGTTGCATTTTTGCTGTACCCAAGAGATTCTCAACATTCTTATACCCACATTTCAAAAGCTTCTAACTTTTTACACAAGGTGTCCGTAATCGTCCAGGTTTCCACACCTATACATAAGTAAAGTACACTAAGTACTTAATAGGTTAATAGTCTGAATAGCTTTAACATTTTCTGGGAGCACTTCAGCTTTGCGTAACTCAGTCGTAAACCATTAACTGGGTATCGATCCATCATCACAGCTATCATTACGGGCGTGATAATGATCGTTGCTCAACCTAACACCTTTTAGGCTAATGCAATTATCTACACAGATATCCATTGATGGATTGGATTGAGCGATTATTGTACTATGGGTACCTACCTACATCTATATCTGTCAGTGAAAGGTGCATGAACCTACATTATCTTATTTTTAGGGTTCCGTACCTCAAAAGGAAAAAGGAACCCTCATAGGATCACTTTGTTGTCTGTCTGTCCGTCTTTCCGTCGTGTCTGTCAAGCAGGTCTTATAGCACAAGTAAAGGCAAAAATCCGAAAACCGCGAATTTGTGTTTACACAACAAACAACTCATTAGTTTTTTTTTCAATTTTCAAAGTATGATAATATATGCCAAATGGGTTCCATATGAAATGGCTTTACCTGTACATTCTTAAACAGATTTTTATGCTTATTAGTTTTTGTTATTTATCGTGCAAAATGTCCCTCGGTGTGCAAGTCTGAGTGCGGCACTTGGCCGGTATTTATAATGGGCTACTTGACTCATATCTAATTTCGTCCAATAAATCATTATTTATTATAGTATTTTGCTTAAGACAACGAAATATATCAATAACAATTATTAAAAACGCAGGATGGATATATAAATCCAATTTTAAAAAATACAGTTTTTATTTTTATTTGAAACGCAGAAAACGCTGTCAGCCATGATGTGACGTCATTAAATATGTAAACAAAGAAATGTCATCCCTATGTCACGCGGGGACTAACGTAGTATCCATATATATAAAATTTAGAGTCCTGACTAACTTATATATCAACGCACAGCCTAAACATCTAAACAGCTGGTCCTAGATACATGAAATTTGGTGGGTGTGTTCTTTGTAGGTAAAGAGAAGGTATCCACTAGGAAATAATTTTTTGAAATTCCACCCCTGAGTGGGTTAAATGGAGGTTTGAAATTTATGAAGTCCACGCGGGCGAAGTCACGAGCATAAGCTAGTTTTTATATATTTCTAAAAACTCATAGTAAACGTAAAAAAATATCGTTTTCTCTTTATAAATTGAATAAGTTATTACAACAAAGTGATCTTTGCAAAAATAAATTTGGGTTGAAGTCGTTAGTCATATAGGATCCCTTTTAGCAAGTCTTCGCGTGTTACGTATATTTATTTCACTGGGCACTCTAATCCACAACTTTCCTGTGGTCTTTATCGATGCGTTTTTTACATTCTCGGATGATAAAATAACGAAAATTACTATATTTTTCATGTACACTAGTATAGAAGTCATGTTTATTAAACTTTGGGAGGTTATGCTGTTGTTTACAAATGCATGACGTCAGAGCACAGATAATCTATCAGCCAAACATGGCCGACAGTGTTTTCACCTGTCTAAGAAAAATATATTTTTAAATGAAAGTTTTACGGTTATTAGGGCGCAAAAAAATATAGTGTTAATTTTTTTGATATAATAGGACAAATATTAATCATTTAAGACCAACTTAAAAAAAGAGTCAAGTAGCCTATTGTTACCTGCTACTTTATAGTGCAAATACTCAGAGTATTATGTTTGTACTCAAGAAGTAAATTGCTTATCTATATTGATTGGTACGAATTATTCCTAAATTATAATGCTTTCCGTACATCAGCAAAAGGAGATCGCCGATCAATAAAATTGTCGCGCCGCCGCGTTATGCCATACTCCGTGCAAGGACGGCATCCTTCTGGAAAAGACAGACACACAGTACAAACGCTATCTTGTGCGCTGTTGTAGAGGATCTTAGTAATCCTTTTACAAAACATTGGTCCAACCTGTATCGGTGCGACAATAACACCTTTACTTAGATTAGTTTTTCAAATTGTTAGCTCCATTTTTTTTTACATTTATATTCTATTCTATTCAATGTTAATATTAATTTAATTCGCTTCATACTGTGTATATTGTTATGGGTTGTATTTTCATTGCCTGAAATAAAATTTATTTATTTATTATTATTATATTATTTATTATTATTATGGTACGATTACACCTAACGAGTACAGTGGCGAGTCAGTGTCATCGGCCGAGTACTCGGTTGGTATAAACACTTTAACGAGTGCAATTTCGCCACAATTTCTCAGCCACAGCACTGTCTCGGCCGAGTGACATTTTACTGCCTCGCTTCACTACTCGGTAGGTGTAATCGTACCATTAAGGTGCAAACCTTCGTTTGAATCATTGATTGTTCCAAAAATGTAGGTGACCGAACCAAAGAACGCACAAAAGTCGTGACTTCAATAAAGTATAGATTTGATTCGATAAGTATAATCTTTTTTATCAGCCAAAATACAATCGATGCCAGTTTGGGATATTTGAAATTTGACAGCCAAAATCAACCCTGACCTAACTTTGCTTGTAAGGTATGATTTGGCAAGGTTTTCTTTAACAATGTTAACAACCCAATTGTTTATTGCGTAAAATCTCCTTCAGATTAGTTGACGGGTTGAGTGGTTAAGCTTCCTATAATTAAACGCCTATCGCAGATTGACCCGAGTTCTGACGGATTGAAACATGAAGGAAATCTAAATAGGTAAGTAGGTAGGTACCTATCTATATAAATATTTAATGATGCCTGCGACTTCATGCACGTGGATTTAGGTTTTTTAAGAATTCCATGGGAACTCTAATTTTCCGGGACATGAAAAATTCTGTCCATCCCCGCGATGCAAGTTTCCTTAGTTCACTTAAAAGGTAGACAACTAACTTATTCTCGCTGAAATGTTTAAGAGGCGCTTACAATAAAATAAATACGAGAGAAAACCTAACTCCGGAAAACCTAAGGTCTAAAGCGCCGGGCCATAGCGTCGCTTACGCGTTTCTCCGCGAAGGTTTCTGCGTTTGTTTATTTTTAAGCAAACTAAGGAAAAGAGGCTATAGAAACTTGTATTTTGGTAACTTGCTTGTATTTGGAGTAACAACCCAAATTCAGCGCTATTTTGCTTTTTTTTTAACTTAAAAGTAAATTGGAGAATAGGTTGTTATATTAGCTTTGTTTAAAACTCGAAGATTTGAATTGATCTTTATCGGAAAGAGAATTATTTTCTTACGTTTCAAGCAATAACCTCGCTTTAAGGTGAGATTTAATCACTAAACGAACTTCTATTATACTTAATCATAGCCCAAATGGTGCAAGATGTTTTAGCCAAAGATAAATCATTCGACTTCAACAAATTAATTTTTATCTTTATAATTTTTATTGCGTTTTACCCACACTTCAAGGAACTTTCTAAATAATTTTGAATAAGTACATATCAAAAATTGCGGACCGGCAGGAATCGAACCCGCGTCTCCTGGGATCGCGCCCGACGCTCTGGCCACTAGGAGTGTCTAGGAGACGCGGGTTCGAATTTTTGATGTGTTTTTAAAATTAATTAATTTTTATGCTGTCCTATACTTATTTAGACTTTTAGGAAAGAAAAGGCCAGAAACCCCCTAGACCGAAAGCTGTGGGAGAGCTTGGAGACTCTCAGACAGTTAATAATTTACAAATCACACAAAATGTTGTAAAAAAACTACTATGTAATATATTTTGTATATTTTTAACCGACTTCCAAAAAGGAGGTGGTTCTCAACTCGGCTACTTTTTTAACCTGTTGATTTACCATTTTAGATTTCGGAATTTAATGACATCACACAATAACGGATAGACAAAGAGATCACAAGGTGCTGGAATAGCGACCTCGCATCGGGAAACTCAGCATTGACAGACCACAGCAGAAAATAGTTCTTTACTTATAGATGAGGGACCTACAAGAAAATCTTTAAAAAGTTTATGGTCTTAAAATAGCATGGCAAGTACTTATATCGCTCAATATTGTGCGTTGGTACTAAGTAAAAAACTTAATTCATCTCCTCCCCCCTCTCCACGGAAGTTCAACTCGCAATTGTCCGGTTTTTCATTTCATCACCAATAAATTGGTAATAAGCAAATTTAGCATTCGTACTTAATTACTTGTGCAATTCACCAATGAATTAGGCAAAGGTGTATTGTTTACTCTTGAATGTAATTGCACACACTTGAATATGATTATTGCTTCTCTAATTATCTATACAGTCAATTGTCATAGCTGTTGAGTTAAAGTAAGTAATTTGTAAGTTACGAAAGATGCTAAAGGCTCATCCACACCTGCGCATGTAAACGAACCATGTACACACAGAGAATTCAACCTGAAGAGTACGCATATACCTACAAGGTTTTGCATGAAAACAAAATCGTAAAATGTTGGCGGGGGACAGGGGAGAATGCTTTGTTGTGATTGGTAGACTCAAAAGTCACGTAATCAAGACAATGTGCGGAATGAACCGAATGAGCGTGGGCCGACTTTTATGCTAAGCAACTGCCTAAGCTTGGCGATCTGGGGTGTCCGGCTATTAGGGGTCTATAGGTGGTGGTCTGTGTACACGACGTGCATAATAAGATCATAATGTGTACACACAATGAACAAACGAGTGGTTTGCGAGCGGTTCATGTGTATGTTGTACAAGTTGTATGTTGTACTGAGTACAATCATGATATACTTACGTGTTTGCGACATGCACGCGGGCACGAAACCGTGATGCCACCACCCTTCACAAGTGTTCGAAGCGCATTTTGTACACGTGCGCAGGTGTGGATTTACCTACCATAATGACATTTGAACCCACTTAATCCTATGTTAAGTTTCTAACGAAATGACAAAATAGCTAATAGTGTAGGGTCTAAGTTAAAACCTAATGACCTGATGGCATTTTTAACGACCAATAATTTTAGCCACAATAAAGGAAAATTAAATTTAAACTATGTAGTTTGATTTTGATTTAATTTAGTTAACTTTTTTTTTTTTTTTTTAATACAATAAAACTTAAGGCTAGCCTTATCTAATTACTATATAAATCATGACCGCGTGGAATGGTGCCAAGAATACTGGCTGCATTTCCGCGCTGGACAGCCAGGCTGATCCGCTGCGCAAAAAATGAGCCAGCCCTTCTGTCACCAGTTGAGGCTATTAATCGCGGTGAAATGTCTCGTAAAAAATTTTTAGCACTAAGACTCCATGGCCCCAGGGTCTCCACGGCAAACGGCACAAAAATGTAACTCTCTATAAGAGAGGCATACTTGCGCCGCTTGCCGTTTCAGCTGTTTCTGCTGCGGCTCCCGGTCTTGATGCTGTCTTCCTGATATGACACGGGGCCAATGTGTCAACGCAAGTTGCGTCCCACATTAGCGCCCGTCCCCGTTCCCAGGGAACCAGCGTCAATCCATCAGGTCTCTTGCCATCATCCCGACTAATCCCTGCCGGCTCAATGAGCGCAGGAATATTTATGGTGGCAAGAGCTCTTTTAATTGTATCGTTAAGAGAGCCATGCCTAAACAGCCTACCGGAGCTCCTTTGGCAAGAGAGTCCGTGGATTCCAAATTTATCAACCTCTTTTCCACACGGACATCTGTGCTGATGGCACAGTGGTGGCAATTTAGTTAACTTAGTGCGATACTAAGTAACATTAAATCAATTAGACATGAATTATTCAACACCACTACTTAAATAAATAGTCAAACATAAATCTGCGAGGAATCTACAATAATGCATCCTACGTCTTAAGACTTATTTCAGTACTACACTAATATTATGAACTCTAAATTATGTCATTATGGTGGGAGACATAAAAATAGCGTTGATCGCAGAATTTTCTGGTTAAGCAATACCTATTGATTACCGCCCAAACGATATTCAAACCAAATCATACAAACTTTATTGCCTTAAGTTATTGCTGACATAAACAAAAGGGGAAAATGGCGAATAAAATTTTGTAAATGCATAAAACTTTACAGAATGAGCAAAAAACCTAAAGAAAGCTTTGAAACTTTGCTATAAATTATACCGTTTTGATCAAAATCAAGAATTTTGAACACAATTTTATTCCGTTCCCTACAGAAGCAGTTTTATTCCGTTTTGTTTAAAAATTACTTTTGTATTCAGTGATCAAACTTACATACTTTGGACTCAATTATAACACAGTTTTAAGCCGTTTCGCTTGGACATAAGTTCAAATTTGCATTAGTAGGTAAATAAAGCCAATAAAGTGCGAATAAAAGAAAAAAATAGTATTTCGATAAGAAATGTAGGTACATAATTACACCGCTTTACTCGCTAACTTCTCTTATTAAGACATGGTGTAGATTAGGCAGAGAAATTACTTACAGTACGTGGTAGCGACCTTTAGAAGGAGATAGCGGATTTGTAGAGCATTTTCTCTATCGTTGAGACCGACAAAACGTCAGACTTATAGGTATGAGTGACAAAGACAACGCTCTACAAAGCCGAAAAGTCATGCTAAAGGCCGATGAACAACATTATCTACTTAATGTGGCTACTTATTGATTACAATTCTAATGTTTATTAATTTACGCTGCCGCTTATATCTTACGCCCTTCATAAATTCGCTGATAAATATAATATTAACCACTACCAAAAAGATGCCTTAATAAATTTAATGATCGCGTTAAACATATACAACGACCCCGATTTTACCGCTGTTTACTTCACCGTGTCATCATTTAGGGAACCTTGATTATATTATGTCCCACAGAGTTCTAAATAAAGTAATAGAAATACCTATAGTAACTAATGTTCTTCAATACCGGGACAGCGTATTTCCGATTATTAACATAAAAGGATAAAATGAATGACTAACATAGTGTTATGTGTAGAGTAAACTCCTTAATCCTAATCATATTTTTTTTTTTTTTTTTTATTCAGATACAAGTTAGCCCTTGACTGCAATCTCACCTGGTGGTAAGTGACGATGCTGTCTAAGATGAAAGCGGGCTAACCTGGAAGGGGTATGGCAGTTTTTAATAAACCCATGCTCCTTCGGTTTCTACACGGCATCGTACCGGAACGCTAAATCGCTTGGCGGCACGGCTTTGCCGGTAGGGTGGTAACTAGCCACGGCCGAAGCCTCCCACCAGACCAGACCAGAAATTAAGAAATTATAAAATTCCAAATCCCCGCCAGGAATCGAACCCAGGACCTCCCGCTAATAAGACCACAGCGCTTCCCACTGCGCCAGGGAGGTCGTCAAAACTGCTACGTCTATAAACATGTAAGTATTCTACTACTTAATATTAAGTATTAAGTGTGATTGTTCGTCATTGAATCACGCCGCAACGGAGCAAGAATCAACGTGGTTTTTCATTTGCATCATTAGACTTGGACATTTTTGTCCCGGAAAATTAAAGATTTCCCACGGAACTTTTAAAACTCCACCCACGCAAAGCCAGGGTGGGTTAAATAGTTCAAAACAACTATGAATTTAACAACGCAACGGTTCAGGTAACTACTTCTAACGTAGTAGAAGTATAATAATATCTACCTACCTTAAAAGCTTTGTGGCAAGCTTTTACGTACCTCTATCACTTCTATTCTAAATTCTGTGGCAAGTAAATAGAGAAGGTTCGGTACTGGGGAATTCAATTAATTGATTAAATAAACATAATCAATTAATTGATTATTTAACTATGTGGTTTTGATCTTGACTTAGAAGTTAATGAACGCCGACATAATTGTACTGTGTACCTATTACACACTGCATACATTATTTTAAAGCAGTAGGTATCCCTAGTTAAAAAAACTGCCACCGCCTCTGGTGAAAACTTCATTATCTGTCGTCATTCTAGAATCTTAGGACCCCAACGTCTATCTAATATATCTACTATTTTTTGAACTACGTAGGTATGTGTCTTGTGCCACTTCAGCTTCTCTACCCGACATCCGTTGCGCTATGTCTTTCTCCATTGCCCGCTGAGCTTTCTTATGAGGACACTAGTTAGCGACCATGTCTCGGATCCATATATCATCACTGGCAAGCTTTGGTCTTCAAATACTCAGGGATTCTGGACAACAAAATTCATTTCAAGTGATCTTTACTAAAATAATCTTCTCAGAGAATATACGTCTAGATTGCCCTGAAAACTCCTTAGGTTGCCAAAACTTTGCCAAAATTGTGAAAATGTGAATTTTTTAATTTTGATTTTCTTTTGCAGGTCGATAGGTCCGGTGGACAGCGACGCCCTGTGAAATTTTCCCGCGAAAATGTGGAAAAACGAGACGATGGCCCAGGAATTTTGCGATTTTGACTAGGTGACGTATAGAATAAAAGGCTCGCTACAACGGTTGCGAAATGATTAAATCGTGGAGACACACGCCTCTGGGTGTATGCAGACCTTATCATAATACCCTTATAAGACAATCTGAATAGGGCTTTTAATCTATATATTTAATTTCTTTTAGTAATTAAGGTATAATTAAGTGAGATTTTGCAAAATAATTATTGTGCAAACATCGTGGGTAGTACGATAAATATTATAATTGATAATGAAACATTGATCATAAGTGGTTCATATGATCTAGCAGAATTTCTCTCTCTGTCTCGTACTCCTCATTACTGAAGGTTGTAGAACACTTTCCATTAATGACAGATAATACACTATTTGTTTTAGGTACGTATTTTTTTTTGTCGTACGTCCATTGGGAAAAACGTGTGCCGTTAGGACGACGCAGTCCTGGCGGCAAGTGTTTTTCACGAATTTCTCACACAAATTTGAAATTTTCACACACAATTACATGCGATTAATAGCCTCATCTGGTGACAGAAGGGCTGGCTCATTTTTTGCGCAACGGATCAGCCTGGCTGTCCAGCGCGGAAATGCAGCCAGTATTCTTGACACCATTCCACGCGGGCATGATTTGTATAGTAACTACTTTAGATAAGACTAGCTTTAAGTTTTATTGTAATATTTTCATTTCCGGTTTTTTTTGTAACATATTTTTGTAAATGTTGTGTTAACTTGTAAATGGCGAATACATTTAGTAAGTTATATTATGTTCAGAATAAGTATATTTTTTTAAATGTATTAGTGTAAGTAGCCGTAAGTTAACCTAATGAATAAAAAATAAATAAAAACTACATGACTTCATGCACTAAAACACAACCAAGCTCAAATCTGGAAATTCAACATTATGCCGCTAGGAATACGCACACAGGATTTCTTGGGATGATAATGCGATGGGTTCCCAGATCTAAGAAATAGGTAGATCACCACTGATGTTACCACTTCGGTTACCACTACTGTTATGATAATGTTAGTGATAATAAATCCCGAGCTCTCCAAAGCACGCAGGAAACGAAAAGGCCATAGTTACTTATCCTGACTGATATCATCATCAAACAACCTATTGCTGGCCCAGAATTGGGCCTCAATAGCTCAACTGGTAAAGGAGTGGACTGAAACCGAAAGGTCGACGGTTCAAACCCCGCCCGTTGCACTATTGTCGTACCTACGCCTAGCACAAGCTTCACGCTTAGTTGGAGAGGAAAGGGGAATATTAGTCATTTAACATGCCTAATATTCTTAAAAAAAAATTGAGCACGGGCCTCCACTCAAAATGAGACAAGTATCGGCCATAGTCGGTCGTAACTCGTAACTAGGTAATAGGTACGTCCCTGAACAGAATATAACAGCAAGTAAAAAGACAAGCCCTCACTTTCGGCGGTCAAGTTTGGAACGCGGTCAGTCGGTCTCAAATCTCAATGTCGTTGTTATACAATGTGCGGTAAGAGAAAAGTAAGCAGTTACGTCACTAGATGGTATCATGCAGTAGCAATCAATGTGTTAGATTTTTCTTCTCCAAGTACGCTTTAGCTTTACTCACTATCTCAACCCGTCGCCCTCCCACTAATGAGGACGAGAAGGGGCTTATAGGCTCCACTACGCTGGTCAAGTGCAGATTGGCAGACTTCACAAACGTCTTAGAATGAATTAATCATTAAGGAGGACTTTTAGGCATGTGGAATGTGGATTTCCTCACGATTTTCCTTCACCGTTATAGCAAAACATATTTTAAATTTTACTAGCTAACTTCAAGAAGTTAGAGGGGCGTGCCCGGATTCGAAAGGAATATCACAATCGTCATCAAAGTCAAAGTCAAAGTCAAATGATTTATTCAAAATAGGTAATAAATTACTCTTATTGATGGTCTGGTATGGTGTTAGATTTGTAAGATATAGTGGTGATAATTATTACGCAAACATAAAACTAAAGCTACGAGGGTTCCAAACGCGCCCAGGTCTGAGAAGAGCCCACAACAAACTCAGCCGGGTATTCTATTTATTATCACCACTTTACAAAATTATTGAAACTTATTAGAACTATCACAAAGTCGTTTCTAACTATCACAAAAGCAACTCATTCCCAAGCTTGCTTATCATTTACATAATCCTTTACATTGTTATAGGATTTTTCAATTAGTTTACGTTTTTATGAAAACTTTGAACTTGTTGAGAGACATCTCCAATATGTCTTCTGGAAGCATCATCCTCATCATCATGACCAACAAATAGCTGGGCCACTTCTAACTTATGATTTCTGAGCACGGGACTCCTCTCATACCATAACGCTCCCTGTGAGAAAGGATAGCACTAGATTTAGATCTATCAATTTAGTTAAGACATTATGAATAACAGAATCAGCCACATTCTATAACTTTTTTTTAAATAGAGATAGCAAGCAAACGAGCAGGCGTGTCACCTGAAGGTTAGTGATTACCGCCGCCCATGAACATTTGCAGCACCATTTTTTGGTGTATTTACTTGCTTGTATATAATTGCATAAAGCCGGCCTTTGCGGTCAGCGGCGTTCGAACACTTTCCCCTTTTTGTTTATGTCTCAAAATTATGACAAAATAATAGCGTATTTATTTTCGTACTCGTAAGTGTTCTCGAAGACTTGTTCTGCTGAGTCATCTAGTTGTGATATATTATTTAACTAGCTTAAGCCCGCGACTTCGTCCGCACGGACTACACAAATTTCAAACCCCTATAAAAGATTAAAAGTGCAATTTACAGATTCCGGAGTATCTCTTCTCACACCCAGTTTAGATATCAAAACCGTAGTTTTTGATTGAAAAACAAATCCCTTGCTATCTAGCTGATGCCTGCGACTTGGGTAGACGTTGATTTAGATTTTTTAAATCCCATGAGAATTCCTTGATGATCCGGAATAAAATATATATATATATATATATATATAATAATAATACTTAGTATTATGTTAAGCGTTATTCATGTCACTATGTTATTAACCAAACTGATAATCACTTACTTCATACATTAGCGTTAAGGTGACATCTCACTAAACTTTGGGGTAAAGAGGCCAAGTTTCATAACCTGCATGCTGCAAGCAATGTACACATTGCTAGTAACTAAGTATGTGGCTATGAGTATGTCTAAGCAGATTTTATGCTAAGTCACTCTAAATATTTCAAGTTTCGACATTAACCTCTAAATATTACAAAATTTCTATTGAAAATGAGTGTTAATTAATTGCAAAAACTACTGGGTAAGTAGGTAAGTCGACCGCTCAGTTTTTGTGCTACTTAGTTTTTCTCGATATGAAAAGTTAGTGCCATTTATTTTGTTTAGTTCTAATTACAATAAGTTTAACCGATTTAGTTAGACGAATGGTATACCTACATTATACAAAAGGAGCTTGCATCCTTTTTTCCTACCAAGTGCTTGCACTTCAGGCTTCTTTTTATCGGAAATCAAAGAGTTCCCACGGAATTTTAAATTTTAAATACCTAAATAGACACGCACGCAGTTTATAATTTTTTTTAATTCAGATAAAACTGAACGATAGATATGTGTGTATGACATTTACATGTCATGTCATCATATCTCGATAATTTAATATATCAATCAATTAATTAAATTACACCCTCAAATGCATTTAAATAAATCATTGACAAATTGGAATATGTTTTGAGCCGGAATTCGCAATTAAAACGCCTGTCTGGCTCGTTTCCTGCATCACTGCAATGTTGCAATTTATCTGATTAGTCATTTTTTTTAATCAGATAGAAGTTAGCCCTTGACTGCAATCTCACCTGGTGGTAAGTGATGATGCAGTCTAAGATGATAGCGGGCTAACCTGGAAGGGGTATGGCAGTTTTTATTAAACCCATACCCCTGGTTTGGTTTCTACACGGCATCGTACCGGAACGCTAAATCGCTTGGCGGCACGGCTTTGCCGATAGGGCGGTAACTAGCCACGGCCGAAGCCTCCCACCAGAGGCTTCATTTAAGGATTAGGGTGGTATGACCTAACACCTACCTTACCTAGCACAGCTTACCTGTACCCATTGACTTATACAATACTTCGTATGGACAGGGTCATGGAACAAACAAAATGGCACCGACTCAGTGGTGCTTTAGCACCAATGCAACCTCAGTGACGTCTGGATTTCAAACGGGTCGTTCATTAGTATCTAAGAGGTGGCGCAGATTTATTTGGTTCCAAAACCGTGAAAAAAATTGTTTGCTTGGGCTTATCTTGACATTTATATCGATGACTGTACCTAAGTTTTTGACGACCTCCTTGGCGTAGTAGTGAGCGCTGTGTACCTAAGTGGGAGGTCCCGGATTCGATTTAAATAAATAAATAGAGTTTTTTTTTTTTCAATTAAACTTTTACAAGAACTTTTAAATCGTCAAATGCCTCTGGTAAATGTCGTCACTGGTTCGGAATGCCTTTCCTACCGAGAAGAACCAGCAAGAAACAAAGATTTGATATAGGTAGGTATGTAATTGTACAATATTATGCCATAAAAATCTGAAAAAATATTCTGGGTTCCGTGCCTTAAGGCGAGACTGAGTGAGTAGCTAAGTGAGGCCTTTTGCAGAGGGAAAATTTCAGATCTCATGAGAAACCAGAAATATTACGCGGACGAAGTCGCGGGCAACTACTAGTAATATTATATGAATCACTTTACCTAAAGTTTATAAACACAACTTTGTACCAAACTCAGGTCAGGTCGTGCATGGAGTACTGCAGTCACCTCTTCGATGGCTCCGCTAAGTACCAACTAGCGGCTCTGGATGCTGTTGATCGTCGAGCTAGGAGACTCATAGGCGAAGACTCCCCTTTACTGGCGAAACTACAAAGTCTCGATCATCGCCGCAAGGTCGCCGGCTTATCGGTGTTTTATAGGATATATTTCGGAGAGTGTGCTCAGGAACTTTTCGATCTTGTCCCCCCTTCACCATTTTACCACTGAACCGCAAGACGTCGGGCGAGTTTCCATCCTTATGTCGTCGAGATTCCTTCTACACGCACGAAACGTTTTGCGTCATCATTCCTCATATGTATGGCTAAGGTTTGGAATACTCTTCCGCGATATGTGTTTCCTACCAATTACAACCCGGGTTTCTTTAAAACAAGAGTGAATAGGCATCTTCTAGGTAAATGCGTCCCATCTTAGGCCACATCATCACTTCCCATCAGGTGTGATTGTGGTCAAGCGTATACCTATAATGAATAAAAAAAAAAACAATCGCGTTCACACCGCACCTAAACAAAATATTGGTTCAAGTATCAAGACCACGAAGTTTATAATCATATTCACGGATAAGTGTCACTCTATCTCTAGTATAAGTATCACGTTAACCGTATTTGATACTTGAACTCCATCAGTGTGGAAACCACAACGTTCTAACATTGTATAACATGTGGTAATTCGAATAAGTTATCAAACTGTAATAAGAGATTAGATACAACACGATGAGAACCCAAGCGAGACGGGGAAACTAGGTTCTGTAATGTGGATATAGGTAATCTAGGTACCGAAACCCTGACCGTATTTAGTCTAAGGTGTTCAGTTTGAGAACTCTAACAGCAGGATATTCTTAAATGACGATGATGATGACGAGAATGATGAGTGCTACTATATAATGACTTTCCGAAAGACATATTTCAGGAAAAATCTTTTCCTTAATTTAAAGAAAAATTAAAAAAATACTGTCAAACACTATAGTTTGAAAACTTAAAGTATGATATGTTTTTAATTAGTATTTACTATTGCATAAATTTACCGTACCTTAAATGATGTTTTCTTGTATATTTATATATTTTAAATTGTTCTTTCTCAAAAAAGAACAAAGTTCACTTACTAACTTCACTTCACTTAGTAAGTGAACTTTTGTTCTTTTTTGAGAAAATAAAGTCTTTAAACCTAAATGCCTAAATGATAGAAGGAATAACTTTAAAATAAAGTTGGGATCAATTTCTCGTAAGTAGGATTAATTGAACTTATTTTCTGAAATAAATCCAAGTTATAACCCACAATCAATTCAAAATAATTAACAAATTAATTATGTAAAAACTGGTTTCAGCTGTCATTATGGTGAAATTACAATAACATGTCGCATCGCATAAATAAATATCCTACCTGTAGTAATAAAATGACGTAGTTTATAGGGCTAGAATTCATTATTAAAGAAAATAATTAAAAAATCATGATTTTTATTCAGTACCCTCATTATAAATGTGATAGTGTGTTTGTGTGTTGGTTTATTGGTTTTTTGGTTTGTCCTTCAATCACGTCGCAACGGTGCAACGGATTGACGTGATTTTTTGCATGGGTATAGATAAAGACCTGGAGAGTGACATAGGCTACTTTTTATCCCGGAAAATCAAAGAGTTCCCACGGGATTTTCAAAAACCTAATTCTACTTAAATATATTAAAGGAAAGGGTGACTAACTGACCGACTGACATAGTGGTCTATCAATGCACAGCTCAAACTACTGGACGGATCAGGCTGAAATTTGGCATGCGGATAGCCATTATGATGTAGACATCCACTAAGAAGCGATTTTTGAAAATACAACCCCTAAGAGGGTAAAATAGGGGTTCGAAATCGTGGACGAAGTTCCGGGAATAAGCTAGTACATAATTCAAGACGATTACTTACTCCACTTGAGATTTAAAATATTCGGGCTTAGGTTACTAAGGATTGTCGAAAAAAAAGGTTACCCACTATACTGTCAGACTTCTGCACCATAAACGCGGTACTTTGCTTTCATGAGAGGTTAATTTGTTTGTACAGGTCTTGTTTTAATTAGATTAGCATTTAATTAGAACAAAACCTGTACAAGCAATTTAAATAATATTTAGTATACGCACGTCCATACAGCCTTCGCAACATTGTCGTCAGTTTCGCAACTCGTCCGATGCCTAAAGTCTAAACCCAATACACTGATCGGCTTTACCATATTTGGCGGTGTTATATGGATAACCAGTCAATTGTTATTAATCCCTAACCCTGTGGTAAACCACGACAGTAAGGAAACTTATAACAAAACAACTTCACACACACTGGCAGACTTCCACCTAAATTTGACGCTGGGCTATGAAATGACTAGGTCTCTTTGATTTCACGTCACCAATATTATAACCTAACTAGCTTATGCTCGCGACTTCGTCCGCGTGGACTGCACAAATTTCAAATCCCACTTTCACCCCCTTAGGGGTCGAATTTTCAAAAATCCTTTCTTAGCGGATGCCTACGTCATAATAGCTATCTGCATGCCAAATTTCAGCCCGATCCTTCCAGTAGTTTGAGCTGTGCGTTGATAGATCAGTCAGTCAGTCAGTCACCTTTTCGTTTTATATATTTAAGATTTTGGCTGTAAAATTTAGGAGAAACAATAAATGATTATTAAATAAAAATGATTAATACTAACACTCGCCGTAATAAATCCCCCTCCCCGCAATCGCAATCGGTGACTGTAGCAACCAGTGAAGCATACTCAATCAGAATCTTCAAAAAAGGTAGCTTACGTCTCTGCGGTGCTCCAGATTTACCAACGAGCTGGTTAGTTCAGGATTGTCCACAAGTCGTACAGCTTCGATCAAATGAAAGCAGTATTCGTAGGTAATCGTAGCATTGCCTAATATCGGCAGGTTTTATCCAATGCTGAACGCAGATCTTATGTGGATACAGCTGACAAGGCCACAGATTACAGGATATCCTGCGAATTTCTGTAGGTAATCACCGGCGTTGCACAACGCACATAAGAAAATTATTATATACCTGCTTACATTTATTTTGAGTGTTTTACATTTATTATCATAAGCATGTCTTACATCATGATGCATAATGCATGCCCCTGGCACAGTATAGCAACATTTTTATGGCTTTTAAATAAATCTGTGACACTTTTTCATACAAGATAAACTATAAAATTATAATCTTTAGGCATTACTTTTTACTTTCGCATTTAGACGAATACTAGCTTATACTCGCGACTTCGTTCGCGTGGACTACACAAATTTCAAACCCCTATTTCACCCCCTTAGGTTAGTTGAATTTTCAATAACCCTTTCTTAGCGGATGCCTACGTCATAAAGCTACATATCTGCATGCCTTTCAGTCCGATCCGTCCAGTAGTTTGAGCTGTGTGTTGATAGATCAGTCAGTCAGTCAACTTTTCCTTTTATATATTTAAGATTATAAATGCGAAAGTGTGTCTGTCTTTCTGTCTATCTGTCTGTGTGTCTGCTAGATTTTCACGGCCCAACAGTTTAACCGATTTTGATTAAATATGGTACAGAGTTCCCTATACACATCCCGGGGAAGGACAGACGGGGTTTTTGGAAAAACTAAATTCACGCAGAGGAAGTCGCGGGCAACATTTAGCATGTTATATGACGTCTGACAAGCGGTAATAACCTACTCGTTAAGACGTCAGTCTCCTATTTGGGAGGTCGTGAGTTCGATCCCGGGTACGCACCTCTAACTTTTCGGAGCTATACGAGTACCTATGTGTGTTTTAAGCAATAAATTATCACTTGGTTTTTAACGTGAGGACGCCTGCAGGTCTATCGCTTGAGAGTTCTCTATAAGTAATGTTCTGAAAGGTGTGTGAACTCTACCAATCCCAACTAGAGTCGCTTCGCGCGCGTTGAACTTTTTTTACTAGTACTAAGACGTACCTACGTGTATTTTTCTACATTAAATTTTCTAATTTCCGACGTTGCTTGGTGAGATTACAATCTCATTGTAAGCACACTCTTGATGAAGTTTTAATGGAGTCGTGTTATTTAATGACTCCATCAAAACTATTAAAATAAAACAGCCAAAGAAGAGAAGAAAGAAAACAGTCCGCGTCGTCGCGTCGTATCTGATGATAACATTTTTGTCATTAAAAAATGAGGATTTATGATTCTATTATCATAATATTATGCACATTTTCCGTGCGAAATCGGTATTATGTTATGTTGTAACATCGATTATGATACCAAAATTAAATAACACTCAGTAATATCGATTCACGGTGCATGCATAAACTGTTACGTTGATTCGTGTAATCAAATCGATTCTTTTACTGAATTCCGATATATCGCAGTTTCAAGTGTTCAGTGCAAAATCTAGAATAAACTAGCAATAATGTTCCCATGTTCAGAATGATGTGCGTTTTAAGTAAGTAAGTCACTCGGCGGGCGATGGAGAGAGCTATGCTTGGAGTTTCTCTACGTGATCAAATCAGAAATGAGGAGATCCGTTGGAAAACTAGAGTAACCACAACGGGCTGCGAAGCTGACGTGGCAATGGGCAGGGCGCATAGTTCGTAAAACCGATAGACGTTGGGGTCCCAAGGTGCTGGAATGGCGACCTCGCACCGGAAAACGCAGGAAGACCCCCCTCCACTAGACATCAGACGAGTAGCAGGGAGCCGCTGGATTCAGGCGGCGCAAGATCGTGGCGTGTGGAAGTCCCTACAAAAGACCTATTGTTAGCAGTGGACGTCTATCGGTTGATGATGATGATGATAAGTAATCAATACTTTTTTCAGATTTTTCGCTATGATTTCGTGTTTTATTTCAGATTTTTTTACACAATAGGGGGCGTCGTCTTGCAAGGCTAAGGTTTTATACTATTTGAGTAGGCAAGTACTTAGATAGGCATTTTTTTTGGGAAATCAATCTTTTCTAAGGTCAATAGCTGCAATCGTTTTCGTTGGTAAATTAAAATAACAAATATTTTGGTAGAGATAATGTATTATTATATAAGTAAAAAATATACCTACCTACTACTAATGAGGTGAATCAAGAAACATAATATTATCTCCATAAATAATTTATGCTTAATATGCTTAACTCTATGATTTAAATTAAGCTTAAATCATGCTTAAATCCGATATTTCACGCTTAGCACCGATAATGTAGCGATTAAGCCCGCATTCGCGGTTATTTAAGTGTGTAATCTGTCACGTTTCGACGGTGAAGTAAAACACCATAAGGGCCAGCACCAACAGGCAGAGTTTAGTTGAGTCTAACATTTTTTTAAAGAATATTACCGCGACTTCGTCTGCGTGGATCATCATAATATTATCATAATCAACCCATCGCCGGCTCACTACAGAGCACGGGTCTCCTCTCAGAGTGAGAAGGGTTTTGGCCATAGTCTACCACGCTGGCCATGTGCGTATTGGTAGACTTCACACACCTTTGAGAACACTATGGTGAACTCTTAGGCATGCAGGCTTCCTCACGATGTTTTCCTTCACCGTTAAAGCAAGTGATATTTAAGTATATATGCGTGGATATGGGTTCTTAATCCCGTTGGAACTCTTTGGTTTTCCGGGATAAAAAGTAGCCTATGTGTTACGTCAGGGTAAGCTATCTCCATTCCAAATTTCAGCTAAATCCGACCAGAAGTTTTTGCGTGAAAGAGTAACAAACACACACACACACACACACAAACACACACACACACACACACACACACACACACACACACACGCGTGTATACAAACTTTCGTCTTTATAATACTACTAGCCGATGCCCGCGACTTCGTTTGCGTGGATTTATGTTTTTCAAAATCCCGCGGGAACTGTCTGATTTTCCGGGATAAAAAAGTAGCCTATGTCACTCTCCAGGGTATAATCTATCTCCATTCCAAATTTCAGCCAAATCCGTTCAGCCGTTTTTCGTGATTGAGTAACAAACATCCAAACATCCACACTTTCACATTTATTATATTAGTAGGATTAGTAGGATGTAAGTATGAAGTGTAGATGTCAATCATGACTAATTTTCCCCTTTCCCACTAGGTAAATAAGCGTATAGCTTGTGTTTTGTTGGTGCGACATAACCACCGTGATATCCGTGGCCGGTGGTATCCACGATGGATTTTCCTCACGAAAAAGTAGTGGGTACGACAATAGTGAAACGAGCGGGGCTTGAACCGCCGACCTTTTGGATTTCAGCCCTCTCCTTAACCGTTGAGCTATTGAGGCTATTAAACAAAATTGATAGGTATCTATCTAAACTTAGCTTTATGTACTTTGACATACCGTTTAAATTGTCATTTGTAAATCATCATCATCATCGGCAACCGATAGACATCCACTGCTGGACATGAGTCTCTTGTAGAGTTGTAGGGATTTCCGCCCACCACGTTCTTGCACCGCCTGAATCCACCGCGCAGCGTTTGGACGTGCTTTGGATTGCTGCGAGTCCAGGAGTTCGATCCCGGGCACGCAACTCTAACTTTTCGGAATTACCTGCTTTAACGGTGACGGAAAACATCGTGAGGAAACTTGTATGCCTGAGATTACTCCATCATGTTTTCATAGGTGTGTGGTGGACTACGGCCTAACCCCATTCATTCTAAGAGGAGACCCGTGGGGTGATTACGTATCTCGCGACAGGCTTGCGACAGGTGTAAATCTCGCGATCATTGCTGTCAAACGTCCGGCTAGAGAGAGACAGCAATAGCCACAAAGGAAAATAAGAAGAAGAAGAGAAACAACAAATGAACTATCAGATTGCTACTGCTGTCGCGTTGCTGTCGCTACTGCAACGTTTTATGTAATCACCCCACAGTACTCAGCGAGAGGCTGAGATGATGATTAATAATTCTCTATTTCTATGCACAGAAACTTCGATGAACAAAATTAGTAGGAACCTACCTAACTGTACCTTACCGCCCGCCTTACGACGTTCCGCCCTCGAAATAGATAGGTGCAACTACCATATCAATACCTGTCATATCAAGGATTCGACATTACGAAACTCTTCTGGCCATTAACTGAGGTCGGAGCTTTCAACTCAGCTTCCAAGTTCCAATGCTTAGGTACTTTATTTAAGAAATTTGCCTTCCTCCCTGGCGCAGTGTGCTCTTATTGGCGGGAGGTTCCGGGTTCGATTCCAAACAGGGGAAGTTTGGAATTTTATAAATTTTCACTGGTCTGGTCTGGTGGGAGGCTTCGGCCGTGGCTTGTTACCGCGTGGCTAGTTGGCAAAGACCGCCAAGCGATTTAGCGTTCCGGATCGATGCTGTGTAGAAATCAAAAGGGTATAATAAAAACTGCCATGCCCCTTCCAGGTTAGCCCGCTTCAATCTGCATCTAGACTGCATCATCACTTACCACCAGGCGATATTGTAGTCAAGGACTACTGTAACGTGTATCTGAATAAAAAAAACTTACTTTTCGACAGATGGTGGCTCAGTATCAGTGCCCACACAAAACACACACATTGCACTTGCACACAACAAAAACACACTTCAACGTTCTGTTCATTTTGTTAATTGCACAAAACAAAAAAATCCGTATTAAATTAGGTAAAACTTTTTAAGCGCAACCTTTGCCTTTCAATTTAAAAAAAACAAGTTTTAAAGGCGGGAATGCTGAAATTTAAAGACGTTCAAACTTTTTTTATCATAAGCGAAATACGGATTCCAGGATTTTAAAAATTACAAAACAAATGCGCTGGGAATGTTTTTATCAATTTTATCTGTTATTCGTTTAAAAAAATAGTTAAGATAAGCCGAGGTAAATAAAAAAAGTGTGTCATTCGGATACGGGCGACCGCGACCGGACTGTGGGGTTGCGCAACGCGTGTATTCGAGGCAGGTTTGCTGCAGAAACTGAAAGTGGTACCGCCACCCCACCCGATGGCATCGCTTAGGTAATGGTGATTACCATTAATCCCATTTTCATAATACATCCGCGGTTATTCTATGATGAGTAAGTACGCTTTGTTGACATGGTGGCGTTACTTTGTACCGCGGGAAGTTCGGAACTAATTGTATTGTTAAGTGATGTAACATTCTCTTATCAGATAGGTAAGCTGAAGCTGTGACACCCTAGTGGTTAGGATGTCCGTCTCCTAATCGGTGGTGGGCTCGATCCCGGGCACGCACCTCTAAGTTTTCGGAGTCATGTACGATTTAAGTAGGTACCTAATTAAATATCACTTGCTTTAACGGTGAAGGAAAACACCGGGAGGAAATCTGCATGCCTGAGTGCTGTTCTTTATAATGTTCTCAAAGATATCTGCCAATCCGCACTTGGCCAGCAGGGACTATGGCCAAAACCTTTCTCACTCTGAGAGGAGATCCGTGCTCTGTAGTGAACTGAGGCGATGGGTTGTTAATGATGATGATGATGGCAGATCGAGTACACCGAGTGACGTTTTATGATCATCAACCTATCGCCGGCTCACTAGGTACTTAGAATGCTCTCCTCTCAGCTGGCCAAGTGCGGATTGACAGAATTCACAGTTTACAGTTACACACCTTTGAGAACATTATAGAAAACTCTCAGGCATGCAGGTTTCCTCACGATGTTTTTCCTTCACCTACAGCAATTAAGTGATATTTGATTGCTTAGAGCACACGTAACTCCGAAAATTTAAGAGGTGCATGCCCGGGATCAAACCCCCGGCCTGCCGAATAGGTGGACGATCGTAATCCCTAGGTCTCACGGCGATCATTGCGTGACGTTTAATTTTCTCTCTCTAACTTTTCGAAGTTAAAGGGCGACCTATCACAGCTAAGTAGGCTTTATACAAGTTAAGGAGTAATAGTCGACTAACTTACAAAATGTACTTAGAGTCGTATTTTCATTGATTTCTTAGTTTAAGTTGTCAGTTGTGTGCAAAGAATTTGTATGTACTACTACGTGTTGTGTGTAAAACAGCTAGTACAGTACGACAAGGCTCCTTTTACCGGCCAATCTCCTCTGTGTCTCCTTCAAGCTACTTGAGACTGGCAAAGTGCATTGTGCTGACATGGCACTGGAAAAAGCCATATATTAAGAGAAGAAGAAGAAGGCTCTTTTGGCACTTGATTGACATTGACAGAGGGCCGCTGTTGGAGAACAAAGGCATAATTAAGACTATTTAAACAAGAACAAAGGGCAACGTTAGTTCTGATTTTCGCCACGCGTCAAGAGCCTTGTCGCACTGTACTTAGCTGTAGGTGTATTTTGACGGCAACTACGGAACTCTACACACTCCGCGTAGACGATACACACCTGACCGATTTCTTAGATATAAGTAACTAGAACATACAATAAATTTACGAATAACTTATGTAAAGTTTTGGAGCGGGGCGAGCAATTTCACTTACTTACATGAGAAAATCTCAGCAAACAACTTAACTTCACATACCTACATAAGAACTCGGTAGGAACATGGCGTGGCTTTAGAACAAGTAAGTAGGTGTAATAACAATCGAAATATAGTACCTGCTTACTTATGTAACGTGAACAAAACATCGGATGCCGACAATGTGCGTGCAATAATACTCAAGCAAATGAACGTGCGATCTTCTATATCATTGTAATCTCCGGAGCCCGGAAGGCAATTGTGCATTTGTTGTGGCTTATAAACAATATCCGTTTGGTTGATACTTTACATAACATTATAGGTACGTGGAATTTTAATTGTTTTAACTTTTGACACGAGAGTAAAACATAATGAGTCGTAAGTACCTAGTAAAAGCAAAGCCAATTAATTAGGGTGGACTAAAACGAAGACGTTACCCTAGTCGCTGCCAAATCAACGCACAGCCTAAACCGCTGGTCCTAGAGACATGAAATTTTGAGGGTGTGTTCTCTGTAAAAAGTAGGTATCCACTAAGAAAGGATTTTTTGAAATTCCACCCCTAAGTGGGTTAAATAGGGGATGAAAGTTTGTATGAAAGTCCGTCATTTTTCAAGTTTTTTGCATAAAAATTGGTATTTGGGTTTTTGGTCACAAATGAAATACGTGTTTCAGAATTTTTTTAAATTCATCCCCCACCTCGATTTGTTAAATTCTACCCGAGCGAAGCCGGGGCGGGTCAGCTAGTTTTAATATAAACCAAACTCGATGACATTTTTGTAGATGCGTTCTCGAAACTGTAGTTTGCCAGATTTGAGTAAAAATTAAAACTTACACGGGTTTAAAATTTTATTGTAAATCCTTGAGCCCGTGAAACTTTGAAACTAAATTCCAATAACTTTGAAGTCATTTTTTTATTCAGATACAACTGCCCTTGACTGCAATCTCACCTGATGGTAAGTAATGATGCAGTCTAAGATGGAAGCGGGCTAACTTGGAAGGGGTATGGCAGTTTTTACTAAACCCATATGTGCCCCTTTGGTTTCTACACGGCATCGTACCGGAACGCTAAATAAATTTTAAAAATCCAATGGGAACTCTTTGATTTTCCGGGATAAAAAGCCTATGTCCTTCCCCGGGGTGAAAGCTATCTCTGTAATAAATTTCGTCAAAATCGGTTAAATTGATGGGCCGTGAAAGGCTAGCAGACAAACAGAGAGACAGACACACTTTCGCATTTATAATATTAGTACCTATGGATATGGATAAAAGGTTGTCATAAGTCTAGTTAATGTAGCAACTAAAACAAGCTGGGTACTTAGTTGATATGTACCTACATATAAAAGCATAGGTAGGTACAGGTTTTTGATTGCAAATAAAGATTATGCGATAACAAGCATGTCGTTAAGCACACAGTTAGAGTTACACAATACATCAATGTTATTAATCCGCATTACAGTGTCTTCACTACTGAGTTGTGTGGAAAGTTCAAGATGATGCGATATGCCAATTGCCAAGCCTACCACTTTGCAAAAATAAGCAGAGGCAACATTCCGTATTTTGCAATCTAAATATATAAAAGGAAAAGGTGGCTGACTGACTGGCTGATCTATCAACGTACAGCTCAAACTACTGGACGGATCGGGCTAAAATTTGGCATGCAGGTAGCTATTATGACGTAGGCATCCGCTAAGAAAGGATTTTTGAAAGGGTGAAATAGGGGTTTGAAAATTGTGTAGTCCACGCGGACGAAGTCGCGAGCATAAGCTAGTAAAACCATAAGAGCGATCACGCACTCATCCGATCAGAGCCCATGAAAAACTTCCGAGGATATGAAAAACTCGGTCCGAACTCGGATATTGCTCACGCACTAATCCGATCTCGGATCCTAATCCAAGCGATTCAAGTGACAACTTCGGTATATTTACGTCCGTCTTCCCTACGCAGAGCTTATAGAGAGAGAGCCAGCGCGTGCCGATCCGAGGTCTTCTCACGGATGACAGAGAATTCAGATGACAGATCAGTGCGTAATCGCCGTAACGGCCTAGAAATTCAATGTGTGGATCAATTCCAAGGCTTATTTATCTATGGGTTCGAAACTCGCGTACTTATTCAAATTGTAGTACCTAAGTATAGGTAGGCATCTACTTTTTGAACGGTGAAGGAAAACATCATGAGGAAGCCGGAATGCCTGACAGTTCTCCATAATGATCTCAAAGGTGTGTGAAGTCATACTTGGTCAGCGTGGTAGAACTGGTAGACTATAGCCTAAACCCTTCTCATTCTGAGAGGAGTCCTGTGGCGTGGGTGTCCGCTAGTGAGCCGGCGATGGGTTGATCTTGATGATCTGTCAGAAAACTGTCGCGTTCACAGTTCACTCTGCGAGCGTTAAGCGTGCGTGAAGTCACACAATGCGTTGCGTTCTTCTTCTTATACTTTGGGGCTATGCAGGTTCTTGAATCTTTGTATCACTGCGACGGTCTCCGATCTATTGTTTGCCTCCACTTCACACTTTCTTGTCTTATCCTGTGGCCGCCAGATACAGCAGCACTTTTTTGACTGTAATTGAAGTAACATCCTCAGGGTATACGATGGCCATGATGCATGATAGAGAAACCCTAGGTGGAGATGCGTTGCGGTGCCTGAGCGGTGCCACTGTGTCTTCGTACATTTATAAATCGCGTACCATGCCCAACGGACTTGGGACCAGAGAGACGAGGCGGGGAGGGGTGGTGGCTTGCAACGCCATACTTTTTACCAAAGCGGCGAGGCAGTCCCCGTCCTGGCAACATTCTAAGTCTGCGGAACATTCGTGAGGTTGTGTGTGATGCAAGTTTTCCTTCACCGTTAAAGCATCATCATCATCACCCAATAGACGTCCACAGCTGGACATAGGTCTCTTGTAGGGACGCCTGGATCCAGCGGCTCCCTGCGACTCGTCTGATGTCGTCCGTCCACCTAGTGGGGGGGTCTTCCAACGCTGCGTCTACCGTTTAAGCAAGTGATGTATTTAAATTACTTAAAACGCACATAACTCTGAAAGTTAGAGTTGAAGTGAAGTATAGAGCGTGTCTGGGATTGAACTCCTGACCTCCCGAATAGAGGCCAACGTCTTAACTCGAATTAAACCACTAGGCTATCACGGTTCTTCTGACAGATAATGGACAAATAACACGCGGCGGTTAGGGTGCAGAAAAATAAAAACCATCATACAATTGAACGCTTTATTTCAATTTGTTTGGACAAAAAAATAAACGCTATATTTATTTATTTATTGGCGATAAAGAATCTTATTTACATCTCACAGTAATATCCGATCGAACATTTTATTCATTCTTACATCACATCTCTCTCTACCCGATGTTTATTCATTAATCGTTTAGATAATATTTTATATACATATTTACTATAATATAGTAGCATCTTGTTTGGGTTTAAAAGATAAGATTGGCGTAATATGCAGCACTGACTGACTGACTGCTAAGATAGTCAATAAGAAAATTTAGTTGAGCGGGAATCAAACACGTATTCTCTTCATGATGTGGTCCAAGATCCAAGTATCGCCAGACGTTCCTTATTTTATGAGAAACTAAATGGGTGTGATATAAGTCCCGCAAATTGCTATTGCGCTAGAACCATGTCTCATTATCATCGAAATGACGTTATTTTGATCTCATTTGACAAGTTAAGTTAAAATATAACATCAGCTCGAAACTTCAGTCTAGTGCTGACGTCACTAAAATGGCGCTCACGCGCATTAGCAATTTGCGGGACTTATAGAGTAGTGTGTGTACTTTTAACGTACGCATATTCACTAGCTTGTCCACAGGGCCAATTTTGAAGATATCAATTTCTAATGCCCGTAAAGAACATTACTGACTTTTCTTAAGTTTTTTGTTTTTTATTAAAGAATATTAGCCAAGTTAATTGCTGACTAATATTCCCCTTTCCCCTCCCCTCCAATTAAGCGTAAAGCTTGTGCTAGGAGTAGGTAAGACAATAGTGCACCGGGTGGGATTTGAACCGGCGACCTTTTGGTTTTAAGTCCGCTCCTTTAACCGTTGAGCTATCGAGGCTCAGTGATGTTTTTATGTATATTTCTTGAACACCATAATAGAAAATTACAACTCAACTGTAAGTAAGATTACATATATTATTTTTCGCGAGTTTTAAAGCGTCTGGCGCAAATGACCACCGACGGAAAGTGTTTGGCAGTATTTAATATGAATTACTAACGATCTTCTGTAAAACATACATAAAAATCTACACTCAGACTTTAAGAAAAGTAAGTAATGTTTTTAAATAGACAACTTTAGCAGCTGATACCTCTACATTAGCCCAGGGAACAAGTTAGTAGACATTTAGTTTCTCAGAAAATAAGTAATGTCTGGCGGTACTGAGATCTTGCTCTACAGTTTCTACAGCTACAACAGAAGTCAATAGTTATTAGACCGTCGCGTCGTCGCTCGGTCATTATCTCCTTATAAATGACTTTTGTTCGGTAATATTAAGAATTTAGATGCATATTTATAAGATGGAAAGTGGATTGCGTAACAGATAACAGTAGCTCACTTAGTATTTATTAGAACGCCGGAACAGACAGACGATAATTTCTTATACACGGTATAATTTAACCACGATTTAGCAATCATACAGTTCGGAATATGTATATCGCGATAATTTTAATTGACCATTAATTAATGACATCGCTGGCAGGCAATTGCGGTAATGCAATTGTGAACAAGGCCTTCTAAATAATCATTCATTTATAGGCCATAGAGAATAGAGATGCCTACATCAGTACCCTTATTATAAATGCGAAAGTGTGTTTGTTTGTTGGTTTGTTGCTTTGTCCTTCAATCACGTCGTAACGGAGCAACGGATTGACGTGATTTTTTGCATGGTTATAGTCAAAGACCTGGAGAGTGACATAGGCTACTTTTTATTTCGTAAAGAGTTCCCGCGGGATTGTTAAAAACCTAAATCCACGCGGACCAAGTCGCGGGCGTCAGCTAATCAAATCATAAAGACATGATGAAACGGAAAGAACGAAAAAGGACTGATAAAAAGATATAAACTCGTAAGAGCTTTATAAACTACGTATCTTTAGAATAAAGTATAAATAATTTTGACGAGTATTCCTAAAGGCTGAGTTCTATAAAGCGTACTTTGAATTTGCTCAAACTTAGACAGATTTATGTGTCTGATAGAATCCTGTCTTGTCTTAAGTCGCAGTAAAGTCTGAGCAAACTGAAAGTATGCTCTATAGGTAGATGTCCGTTTTAAACTCAACGGAAACGACCAAATATTGCAAGAAACTGTTATTAAACCGTGACTGAGCACTACATTAGAAGTATGCGCAAATTGCCATAACCCGGAGACTTGTAAGATGCAGCGCGGCACCTACAATGTATCTCTCCGCGAAAATCAATGCAACTAAGTTTCTGAACTGTATGATTGCTAAGCTATGATTTCAACAAATTATCTACGACAGTTGTTGATTTTATTTCGTAAAAATTAATTTGTGCTATTCATGAAGACATCTTTTTGCCTTCTTCCATTTAACATTTTTAGAACTTAATGTTTTTAAAATTTTAATATCGATCTTATATAAACTATTACACTATATAATTATCTACATAATTATCACATTTTACCGTCTCTACAATATAATATAGCAACTCTAATATAATAATTACATATTCATTAATATTTGTTTTGAGCTTTCGACATTTTTATATAATAATATTAACCATACTAATATTATAAATGCGAAAGTGTGTCGGTCTTTCTGTCTGTCCGCTAGCTTTTCACGACCCAACAGTTTGACCGATTTTGATAAAATTTGGTACAGAGTTAGCTTATATCTCGGGGATGAACATAGGCTACTTTTAATCCTGCAAAATCAAAGAGTTCCTACGGGAATCTTGAAGGCCCATCTGTTTAATCAATTTATATGAAAAATTTGGGATAAAGGCAGCTTGCGTCCCGGAAATCGACTTAGGCTACTTTTTATCCCGGAAAATTAAAAGAGTTCCCACGGGATTTTTAAGAACCAAAATCTACGCGGACGAAGTCGCGGGCATTATCTAGAAATTTATACTTGTTATAAACTTTTAATAGCGTACGTTGCACGTTGTGTCTAATCCCTAATCGGCCACTTTTTAAACTTATGAGACATACAGTAGCTAAAGTTCTATTCAATTTCTTTATTTCTGGTATTTTATACAAAATAAATACATTCCTTATTTTATATTTATCTTACCCTTCTAAAACTGCGATTCCAAATGCTATTTAATTTTTAATATCATGGTACCTAATTTGTAACTTTTTCATTATTAGCTACATAAAGGCAGATCCACACCCGCGCTCGCGGACAATCGACGATGACGTTTGTCGTCCATAGGTGCTGGAATGGCAACCTTGCACCGGAAAGCGCGGCGTCGAAAGACCATATGAACAGACGACGTCAAACGAGTCGCAACCCGCAGGGAGCCGCTGGATTTAGGTGGCGCAAGACCGTGGCGTGTGAAGTCCCTACAAGAGACCTATGTCCAGCAGTTCACGTCTATATGATAGGCATTCGCGAGATGCACGCGTGCGCACAGAGACAGTGAAAGTCCATAGGCGTGCGATGCGCGTAATTTGCATGGTCCATGCGCGTGCAGCTGTTGTGGATCTACCTTAAGGCTCCGCCACACAGTTGACGGGACCGGACGTTGCCGCGACAACACGATTTGAGTTATAGTTGTCGTGTACTGAAAATTGAAATATAGAACAGACGTGCTTTATGTCCGTTATCTGCGACCAATGATGTGTGGTTTCTTACTTTGCTATTAGCTCGTCTCCCTTAACAGAGTTTAGAAATATCACTCGCGATAGTAGAAAAAAAATGCTAAAAGAAAGGGTTTAGAAAAATTAGAAAAAGTCGGGACGGAGCGGGACAAAACGGGACGGTCGTATGACCCGTTCCGTCGTCAATGTGGCCAGGCCTTAACAGTAATAAGCAGCTAAACTGTTTTAGAACAGCAATAAATTTTAATATGTATTGTCAAACTATTTAGTTCAAGATATTTTTGTAAACAAGAACATTGTACCTTAACATCTATGTGCTACCTTAGTAACTTAAAAAATATACATAATTTTAATTTTATAGGCCTATATAGAATTTGTTAACATTTTTCTGCTCAATATACTTTACTACTTTTATTTAAGTAGGTAAGTAGTGTTTTATTGAAATAAGCGCAATCATTGAGTTTCGATCAATATTAGATCATTTTAGCGATCGAGATCATTGTCACGTAGACCTATTGTATTGTCAAGGCTAACAGTACATCGGCCTTTAGAATCACATGTCGATTTGTAGAGCGTCGTCTCTGTCACTCGTACCTATATGACGTTTTGTCGGTCTCAACGACTGGGACACCGCTCTACAAATCTCCTTTAAAAGGTCGGTGTACATTACTTTCGGCCGCGTACTGTACATAGCCTTGACAATACAATAGGTCTACGTGACAATGATCTCGATCGCTAAGATAATCTAATATTGAGCGAGTTACTCTGCGGACAACAGCTGCGCGATTGCGGGAGAATGACAGCTACAATGTCACGATCGCAATCATCTCTGATTGGTCAACGTTCGCTGACTATTGGCTGCAATGCATTGTTGCAACAAGAATCGCACAAATTCAGCCAATCACAACAATTGCGATTGTAATAATGATTGATGCAGGTTTTAGACAATCGCCCTACTGATTGTGTCAGAGCTAAAATTACCAATAAGTATAAATTTGTGCCATTTCTTGTGGTCCAAAAACCACAATTGCATTGTAAAAATTAAGCAAATAATAAAAAAAAATACAAAACACTAAAAAAATATTTTTATGGCGCAACTTGGCTCTTATACATAAATTTTCTTAACTATGGCAACTTTAGGACTATACGTTCATAGGAAAAAATAAAATATCAAGCTTTTAGATTGATTTCAAAAATATATGATAATATTATGATGCCAGAAAAAAACAGTGGTAACGTAGTTTTTTATATATGAACTCAAATTATAAGTTGACTTTCTAATAAATAAAATGAAGGTGCAAACACATGACTGTGATGTGATGTGCCGTGACTTGCAAGTTGCAACACAACACAATCCTATTAAAGACAGTGTGTTTAGACCCTAACACCACAGCAAAACGCATTCATAGTAAGATCTTTCGACAGATTTCGACTTTCAAAAAATAGATATGAAATAATAGGGAATGGGCATTTTTAAATTTTGCTTTAAATCAAATTTTATGAGTAACAAAATTAAGTCAAGCTTAATAAAAACGAGGCCCATACTTAATAATAACACGTAATTTACAAATATTTTTTGGTATTCAATTGAAACGGGATAAGTGTGCGTCCTGAGTGACGGCGCGACACAGACAGAGTGAAGCCACACGATGCGTTACGACGTCATGCGGTGCCGCACCGCACGCGCAATGAACTTGGGGCCAGAGAGACGAGGCGGGGAGGGGTAGTGCGTTGCAACGCCATACTCTCTGCCGGAGCGGGAACGCAGAGCCCGTGTGTCACCCAATACTCAAAGCCACAGCGGTGCGGCGCCGCAACGCACTAAAACGCATCGTGTAGCCTCAGACTTACGGATATAGGAAAATATATATTTTGCATATATGTCATGTTTAGCTTAGCTTAGCTAGGGCTGACACCGTGCATTGTAAGGAAACCATGCAGCACTTTTGGCACTTGAGATGGCTTGTAGGTGCCGCCGTGGAAGGCCAGGGCTGCCGCCGCGAGGCAAGACAGTCGCGGACTTATTGCCGCTCGGACTAGGCTTTCTGCCGGCCCTGGAACAAGTCATAAATATTAATGTTACATTTAAAATTCGGTTAAACTACCTTCAACTGCAAAAAAAACAATTAAAGTTCTTTTGACTATAAAAGAGGTTGGTCAAAATTAATTTATACTGAAATTCCCGTCAGAACTCTGCGCTGGAATAAATCATCACTAAGTTTTTTTTTAATTCACTATAGGAAATCGCTTGACCACAATCACATCTGATAGAAAATAATGATGCGGCCTAAAATGGGACGCGTTTACCTAGAAGATGCCAATTCACTCTTCTTTTAAAGTTACCCGAATTAAAAAGGGTAGAAAAAAGATCGCGGAAGAGTATTCCAAACCTTAGCTATGCGTATGAGGAATGACGACGCAAAACATTTCTTACGTATAGATGGAATGTCAACGACATCAGAGGATGGAAACTCGCCCGACGCCTTACGGTTCGGTGGTAAAATGGTGAAGGGGGGACAATATTTATTTATTTATTTATTTTATTTATTTATTTTATATCTAATTAGAACGGCAGTGCCACTTACACTAACAAGATGATTAATAATAAATTTAAATACAAATAAAGGTACAAGAAAAAAGACATAAAATACAAAACGATAAAAGATCAAAGAATTTTGAATATGTACGCTGAGAACATTGAATGACATATTCATGTAATGCTCTCAGCGTACTTCAGTAACTCCCGAACCAGTATTATAGATCCATCATTAAATGGGTCCCATTGAGCATTATTGTCCAAAAGCGCGTTGAATGATGCTAATGAACGGGGTATAGGCAGTGGCGTGCACAGGGTTTGAAGCCAGGGTAGGCATTAGTTAGGTAGGAACCTATTTAATGGCAGGTCATAATGAAAACTATGCATTGAGCTATTACAACTGGGGTAAGCAGTGCATTTATGCCTCTATGACCTGCACGCCACTGGGTATAGGTGACATAGATCTAGCAACAGTGCGATGATGTGGGACCACGAAAAGTTTATTTTTTCGTGGACGAAGATTACTGTTGGATTCAGGGACACGTATGCGACACAGTTGGTCATGAAGTTCTGGAGCATTAACATCTCCTCGCAAAATTATGTGCTTAGCTACATAGTACCAGGACTGCAGAATATGGTAGAAGAGTGGAACTCACCACCGATAGCGGCAACTAGAGGAGTGATACCAGCGGAGTCCACGGCGTCCACGTGCGCGCCACGCGCCAGCAATTCGCACACAGACCCGCACATTGCTTCGCGACACTGATCTTGCTCATCTGAAACATTTCAACTAATTTAACTGCTCTTTTTTTTAATAAAAATTGTGAGCAAACGAGCAAGCGGTTCACGGGTTAAATGATTACCGCCGCCCAAGAACATTTTGCAGTACTAGAAGAACAGACAATGAGTTGCCTACTTTTCAAGAATTTTTTGATCCGCCCCTTGAATAACCCCATGATGAAAATTTGTAGAAACACCGCTGAAGAGTTTATTCCACAACTAGCTTATGCTCGCGACTTCGTCCGCGTGGACTACACAAATTTCAAACCCCTATTTTACCCCCTTAGGGGTTAAATTTTCCTAAATCCTTTCTTAGCGGATGCCTACGTATTAATAGCTACCTGCATGCAAAATTTCAGCCCGATCCGTCCAGTAGTTTTAGCTGTGCGTTGATAGATCAGTCAGTCAGTCAGTCAGTCACCTTTTCCTTTTATATATTTAGATTTGCACGAGGACAGCTTATGATGTTTGGTTCAGGTTGCGGAAGGAGCAGTTGACATACAAATCAAGGAATATGACGTCGCGTCGCTGTCACCCTTCTGCAACCCGCACCCTACCTCGCAAGTCATCTCAGTCAAGAGGTACACTAATAGCTTGGGTACACCTACACACAACATAAGACCCGCGTTAAAAAAAACTGTTTAGGTGTCAGACGGATAGACGTGTCAGTTCACTTCAGATAGTCGTTTGGGACGCGGCTTGCGAGATTTTTATCCACTGTCAGCCGCGTCTGATAATTTGTTTCCGCCTTTACAGTAGATACATGTCTCAGTGAACATGTATTTGCGTGTCAAAAAAGTGTTGTTTCATAGTTACCTACCAGGTATAAGTTGGTAGGATATGAGCGCGATGTGCAAAGCCGTCCTGCGCACGTCGTCCGCTGCGTCCACGTCCAGGCCGCACTCCAGAAGCAACCGCGTTGTTCGCATGCACGGAAACCTGGCAAAAAAAACAATCCATAATATAAGTCCCGCAATGTTTTTTATTTTTTTTTGTTAATTTTTTTATTTGACTAACCAACAACATTTACACATACACAAGTATTTACATACAAAAGGATTTATAACTAAAGGACACATAGCATAAACGTTAACAACTGGCTAGTACAAAAGATTTAGGTACAATGATGTTATGACTTTAAAAGGCAGTAAAGTAAAGCAAAATGTAATAAGGAATTAGCACGTTAAATCTATTAAATCTCATTACAAACTGATTAATTAGCTCCCTTTCGTATGGAGATAATGACGTTACGACGAAAGCAGGTTGTCGTAGAATTAAAAATATTTAGCTGTCGATCTTTCTGATGAAGCGTATTAAATTGCTAATACGTGTCGCCGCCATTTTAGTGACGGCAGCACTAGACTGAAGTTTCGAGCTGATGGTATATTTTTATTTCGGCTGACGTCGAAGTGACGTCATTTCGATGTTAATGTGACATGGTTCCATAGCAATAGCAATTTGCGGGACGTATACCTAATCCTATCTAATCCAAGGTTTTTTGAAGACGCATCTGTTTAACCAAATTTAATGAAATTGGTAGCTTGTTTAGACTTTTGGACAAAAATAAAAAAAAACGTTTCAAAATATTTTGAAAATTCCATCCCCTCACGGATTTTCAATAATTCCACTCGAGCGAAGCTAGTAATTAGTAAAAAAAAATGGCGCCGATTCTGTTGTTTTTCTATGAACTAAATTTAGATATCTGCATCTTTTTTTCTTCTTAATATTGCTAAAAAAGGACGGAACATGAATTTTACATTTAAAGACTAAATTTTAGTGCACGCTACAAATTTAAACAATAGGCTCGCAACTGGCATCTATCGAAGTTTGACAGCTCTAAATTCAATTTAAAACTGTCAAACTGTGTCTGTCCTTTTCATATTACATTAGAAGAGGATGCGAATACTCTAAAATTTAGTTCTGCTCAGAATCAGTACCATTGTACAGTACGCGGCCGAAAGTAATGTACATCGTCATTTAGAATGACATTTCAGCTTTGTAGAGCGTTGTCAGTCACTCATACCTATTTGACATTTCGTCGGTCTCAACGACAGAGACAGTGCTCTACAAATTTGCTATCTTCTAAAGGTCGATGTACATTACTTTTGGCCGCGTATTGTAGTGTAGATAGGAGGCTTACTGGCAAACGTCGCTGGTATGGAAGTCGTCAACGGGCGTCCGCCTATCCACTGCGAGGTGCAGCAACGTCTGTCCTGACCTTAACCGCACGTTGCGTAGCCTGAAGATTGCCCCTCGCACCGCGCTTGCAATCTCCTGGAGGGAAAAGGAGGAGTTAGTACAGTCGGAGTCACGTGAAAGACTTCTGGGAGAGTCTCATGGAGGAAAAAGTATAGTTGGTGTCACGTAAAAAGGTCTCTGGAGGAAAATGGCGGTGTTCAGCTCCCCGATTGTGTAAGAAAAACGTATTCATCGCTATCGTAATCGTCAACAAATTCTACCCTTTGATTGGTTGATTCGTTGTTTCACATTTTTTTCACAGCCAATCAAGGGGCAGAATTTTTTTGACAGTGGTGTAAAACTGAGACTTACCTCATCATTGTCGGAATTTTCTAAAAGTCTCGCCGCGACCGCCACCAAGTAAAGTGCCGTCCGAACATTGCTCTCATATTCCTCCTGTTAACAAAAAAAATAGGACCGATGTATGACCTGCTATTAGAATATAAAGTGTCCTGTTTGGTAAAACGGGCAAAGATCTGCAATACGGCGGGGTGATTGCGTAATATGTTGCCGTAGCGACAGCAATGCGACAACAGTAGCAATGCGACAGTTCATTTGCTGTCTCTCTTCTTCTTCGTCTTATTTTGCTTTGTGACTATTGCTGTCTCTCTCTAGCCGCTGTTACGTGTGACGTTTGACAGCGATGCTCGTGAGATTTACGCCTGTCGCGAGATACGTAATCACCCTGCGGGGCTAACTGAAAAAACCTTTTCATTTTTGAAGAGAAAACTCCTTTAGGCGCGTCAGGCGACTTTGGGATGGGTAAAAATTTCAAAGTCGCTTTACCGACATATTAATAGTACTCGGAGTGTCGACAGATTGACAGATGTAAAAACTAAACTAATAATAGTACTGATTCTGATCACAACTAAATTTTAGAGTATTCTATTACTACTAGTAATAAATTTTGAGTATAATATAGAGTATAAATTTTAGAGAATTCGCATCCTTTTCTTACTAATGTAATATGAAAAGGACAGATATAATTTGACTGTTTTAAATTTAATTTAGAGCTGTCAAACTGTTGTGACTTTAGCTGCCAGTCGCGAGCCCATTGTTTAAATTTGTAGCGTGCACTAAAATTTAGTCTAAATGTAAAATTCATGTTCCGTCCTTTTATATTAGCAATATTAAAGAGAAAAAGATGCAAATACTCTAAATTTAGTTTGGAGAAAGACAACAAAATCAGCGCCATCATTGGTTTTAATTTACATAATATGATGAAATTTAAATTTTTGATATTATTCTTTGATAATTTATAAATTTAAAAAAAAATGCTGTTATTTTATAGTTTTAACTTCTGTCGGCAGTCCCTACTGACTGCCAATTTTTGTTTGTTAGATCTTGGTTTGATCAATATAACCAGACGTTTAAAATATATTTTCCGTTATTTTTAGGGTTCCGGTGTCTGTCTGTCTGTCTGTCTGTCAAGAAACCTACAGGGTACTTCCCGTTGACCTAGAATCATGAAATTTGGCAAGTAGGTAGATCTTATAGCTGACATTTGGAGAAAAATCTGAAAACCGTGAATTTAGGGTACGATCACACAAAAAAAAATTGTGGTCATGAACTAATAATTAGTATTTTCAACTTTCGAAGTGAGTGACTATATCATATGAAAGGTTTCACCTGTACATTCTAAAACAGATTTTTATTTATTTTTATGCATCATAGTTTTTGAATTATCGTGCAAAATGTCGAAAAATACGACTGTAGTACGGAACCCTAATTGCGCGAGCCTGCCTCGCACTTGGCCGGTTTTTTTTTTAATTAAATTTTATTTCCTAAAGTGTACAACTATTAAACTAAACGAGTATTTTAAGAACTGAACGGCATGTATTATAAGAACATAAATTGAAGAATAATTTACATTTCAAAATAAATTCGAGTATTCAAAATATTCTGGTAAATTAATGAAAAGGTTTTTTATAAATTTTTTTTGCTTAAACATGGAAATCTGAACGAGTTTGAAGTCTTAAGGAGTCAAATCTTGCCCTCTCAACCAAACATGGACGAAAAAAATATTGTTCAACGTCATGCTGTTTATAAATCTATAATTACCTGATTTTGTCTTTCTGTGGCAAGGAACTGAAAATGAGAACAAAGGGAGGAACATTCCAATGATACAATCTTTTGTAAATCAAACAATAATTAATTTGTGACGACACATTTAAGACTTGTAGACACACAATGCGCGACGGTTCAACTCAAATCAACTCAAGGTTCGACACGGTTTCTATATTGTCATCGAAGGAACTGTGTGCTTATAGTATGAGATTTTACATCTCAGAATGCAAACAGAAAAACACAATAACGTGAGAATAAAATGAACCTAAAGATAGACGTTCTACAGAAAGATAGAAAGTAGCCTATGCCTGCCTCTGGGATGCAAGCTATCTTTGTACGTTTCAGCCGTGAAAAGGTAACAATTTTGTTTATAACCACGAGTAGACAATGATTTTCTTTTGGGTTAAAACCCCCTTTCAGAATGACCTTGTGTTATAAATCGTACACCCGTACGCGCGCGTTCAGTGTGACCTATGGGTTCCATCGCGTTTTGTGTCTTTCCAAGTCATTTTATTTATTAGTTAAATTGAGAAGTTTTAAAGTGGGGATTAAATTAGAATAATTTTCATTAAATAAAAACACTATTCATGAGCATACAAATAATACTTTAAAAGAAATATTTCAGCTACTGTCTAAGTCAACTTACATTTGCGGCGGCACAGCGATGCGATATTTTATGTAAAACAGTATAATATGGACTTTATTTTTCAAGGAATAAGATGCATATTAAAATGACCGCACGCGATTGCGGAACCGTTTTTGTCGATCGATACATCAACAAGTCATGTGATTTTAACCTCATATTTTATCAATCGTTAATGCGACAGTAGCGATCGATACAATCGAGCAAATCTATTGACAAAGCAAAGCTGACATCTTAACGATCGTCAAAACACTGCATAGGTATATAAAGCGATAGGTACTGTCTTCAAAAATTGAGCATAACTGTATGCATCCTTAGGCGCTTTGTCACACAAATCTCTCGTCCTCCACGATTGTGTGTCAAAAATTACTGTCGCCGCGATATTATCGCCCTGTGGAGATTGGCCCATAGAGTTTGTATCGAATTTTGCCACAGCGGGCTCAACGCCGCGATTCTCTCGTCCGTGGAGATGGCGCCTAAGGTAAGCGCCATATCCTCAGAACAAATACCTGTAGAAGGTGCTCTATTGTGACTCTTACTGTTAAAGCGCGATAGCTAAATGCATTTAAGCTCTTATTAGAATGTGACGAATGATTACTTTTGGTCTTATCACCGTGATCACTTTTTTGTTTGTCAAAATGTATTTTGTACGTGAAATTTTGACAAACAGCATGAAGTAAGGTTATGTTGACTTAAGTATTTTAAAGAAACCATCGATTTGATTTGAAAATTGAATACAGTTTTTCTTTTTGAAGTTATTGTACAATGGTGGGTTACAGTATACTAGGCTACAATAGCCGAAGCGAACGTATAATAGAAGGAATAACATTTCACAAGTAACTTGAGCGAGAGGGACTAAAGTGGCACGCTTATCTATTAGAGCTGTGGATTAAAACTTAGTATCCCTTAGCACGAGAGGGGGGGGGGGAATGAGAAGAGGGGGAAGGGTGAGCTCCCCTACCCCTCAACACCACTCCCATGGCAAGGTGCTGCACCGTTTTTTTTCGATGAATTTTTAAAAATCTCATTTTGAGGTTATGTTTTGGTATTTTTTTTTGATATCATGAACCTCATTTATGGAGTGGAGAGGAGGGAAGAGACCCCCCACCATAGTGGGCGGTCTCTTGACACCCCCTCTTCCCCTTCCCCGCTCCTCCTTCCACCCCTCGTGCCAAGGGATACTAAGTCCAACCCGAGCTGTAGCCATATTTGTACGGATAAGACGCTAAGAAAAATCCACGCTCCTTTTTACCGCTGACGGGATTCCGCTAGATGTGTCCCTAGCTTTAGCGGAATATATCAGCAGCCATATTACATTGTTCTACATAAAATCTAAATGTGAGTGTTAGGAACTCTTCCACTAAATCTAATATCTTGCTACGCTATATAAGTACACCAATTTTATGTACAATTCAGTGATACAGAAACGCTGTAAGGCCAAGACAAGTTAACACGACAAATATACACCTAAGACTGTAAAAACATACTTACTGAAAGAGAAGGCAGGTTCGAAAAGATGTCTCTATCCTAAAACAACCAGCAAATAACACGGTAGTTAAGCCCTTTTTAAAATCATTTTTAGGGTTCCGTACCTCAAAAGGAAAAACGGAACCCTTAACGGATCACTTTGTTGTCTGTCTGTCTGTCTGTCAAGAAACCTACAGGGTACTTCCCGTTGACCTAGAATCATGAAATTTGGCAGGTAGAGCTTATAGCAGACATTCGGGGAAAAATCTCAAAACTGAATTTGTTGTTACATCACACAAAAATTGTGGTCATGAACTAATAGTTAACTATATCAAGTGGGGTATCATATGAAAGGTCTTCATCTGTGCATTCTAAATCAGATTTTTATTTACATCACATTTTTTGAATCATCGTGAAAAATGTCGAAAAAATACGACTGTAATGCGGAACCCTCGAAGGAAGGAAGGAAAGGTTTTTAATTGTAAAAGGTCCATCGAGAGAAACACTCTTTTCACACTTTCCAAAAAAAACATTTAATGAGACAAACATACACGAAACAAGGTCAGTACATGAGTTACACGAGACTACTATAAAGGTATATCGAACGAAGACGCGAGGCGCGTCTATTGCTTAAGGGCATATTCCACCTACCTGAAATAGGATGTTCTAAGTAAAAAAATACAGACTTTTAAAAAAAACGCGCGCACTTTACTTTTTTTTTTAATTCAATCGTGCTCAGGATTCCACGCAACATATTTTTATTGAATAGCTTTTGGGGTGATATGATTGTACCTTATAAGTTAATCAATTGGGTATCAATCAATTTTTTACCAGACTGATGTAATGGTGATATAATTAATTAAATACACTTATAACTAAATCTACGAGTGTTTCAAACGCACCCTGGTCTGAGAAGAAGCCCACAACAAACTTAGTTATAAAGTGCCTAACTTGTATTGGCCGTACAAGTATAAAAAAAGAAGTGCCAATTTCCAAATTTAAAAAAAAATACTACACAGACCACAACCATAGAAACGAAATTGTAGAAACACTTACTATTATGGCTTCTGGGTCGTGGTTGTTGGAATTTGGTTTCTCCGCCCTCTTCGTACATCTTCTTAACTCTTCTGAGCACGCTTCTAACACATAACATACCTGAGACAAAACATAACGCTCTTCAAGGCTTACTGCCAAAACTTCTACTCGGGTAGCCTGTGGGTTAACTATTCGAAAAAGGCCATAGACACCTTAAGGGTGCAGTATAATAATGGGTTCAGGATGTTGTTGGGCTTGCCGCGGTTCTGTTCAGCGTCAGGAATGTTCGCAGATGAACGGACTGATGACTTCTTTGCAGTAATGCGGAAGAAGTCATCATCACTGCTGACAAGGCTGCGCTCAAGTACCAACTGCATCCTGAGCATGTTTGCGAGCAAAATGGACTCACCAATGCTTGAACACTTTGTTCAAGTGTTGGTGATGCCACATTTGTAAATGTAAATAATAAAATTAAAATAAAAAACTGTCTTTTTCCCACAATTGTATTATTAGTTACTAACATTAGTTTTTAAGTAAATCTGTCTACTAACAAATTGAGCCATAGATGCTTTTAATAAAAAGATTTTATTTTATTTTTATAAACCAATCAAAACTAATTAAAGTGAAATGAAGTGTGTATCAAAGTTTTAAGCAATTAAATATCACTTGCTTTAACGGTGAAGGAAAACATCGTGAGGAAACCTGCATGCTTGGGAGTTCTCCATAATGTTCTCAAAGGTATGGGCACTTGAATCAACAACAATTATTAAAAAAACCAAGATGGTGAATTTGAAAATGGCCACCATGCATATTAAAAAATTTAAAAGTACATAATCTTCTATCTTGTACGATGGTACGGAACTCTTAATGTGCGAGTCCGATTCGCACTTGACCGGTTCTATTATACACGATGAAATTGTAATGGTTGTTTTCCCGAAGCTAAATGATACCGTCATGGTATTACAATCGATTTATAAATATAAAAAAATATTAGAGTCAACAATGGCAAATTAACAATCGAGAAAAACAAGAAAACTCGAATGAGACCTCGAACAAATAGTAGTAGCGCGCGCGTACAGGCTAGTTTATGCCGTATCACTATGCGCGAGAGCTTATTTTTTATTTTATTTATTAGGAACATACACAATACATTAATTTAACACAAACTACGACACTTATAGACAAACACAGGCTGATAAATGTATCTATAAAATGTGTACACAGCATTTGCAAAATATCTAGACAAATAAAAAGAACTTAACTAACTACTTAACTAAACAATTAATAATTAAGTTATTATATATATAGTTATTAGCTTATTTTGCTCTAAACTTTTTCACTTTATTGGCAGCGCGTGTCCAGAGGATGTACCTACCTTACTATTCACGTTATGTCTAGGTAATTACTATTGTTTCTCACACTTTTGAATTGAAGATTTTTCATCAATTATTTCAAAACAAAAAAAAATCGATATCACTACTGAGGGCAAATCATTCTGCCGTGGGAAGACAACCACTAAAATTTCAGCGTGTATATTAAAGAAGATAATGGTACTGAGTCTGAGCACAACCAAATTTTAGAGTATTCGCATCCTCTTCTAACTAATGTAATACGAAAAGGCGCAGTTTGACAGTTTTAAATTTAGTTTTTACATGGTAAAACCCGTGATTTTAGCGCACAGTCGCGAGCCTACTGTTTATAATTGTAGCGTGCACTAAAATTTGGAGTCTTTAAATGTAAAGTTCATGTTCTGTACCTTTTTAGCATTGTTAAAAAGAAAAGGATGCAGACACTCTAAATTTAGTTTAGAGAAAGACAACGAAATCGGTGCCACTGATGCACTTGGCCAAAGCCATGGGCCAATATGCACAGGAACCTTTGTACATACCTGAGCAAGTGGCAGTTCAATTCCAATGTGAATCATTTGGGAGAACACTTGAGCAAATCTCAGCAAGTCTTTGATCACGGATACCTGGAACAAAAGTTTTTTTAAAGTTTTGCACACACACACACACACACACACACAAAAACACACACACACACACACACACACACACACACACACACACACACACACACACACACACACACAGACAGACACACACACACTGTTAGACGGTACGAAGTTCGCCGGGTCAGCTAGTAATATTATAAATGTGAAAATGTGGATGTTTGGATGTTTGTTTCTCAATCGGCTGAACGGATTTGGATGAAATTTGGAATGGAGATCGATTATACCCTGGATTAACACATAGGCTACTTTTTATCCCGGGAAATCGAAGAGTTCCCGCGGGATTTTGAAAAATGTAAATCCACGCGAACGAAGTGGCGGGCATCAGCTAGTTATATTATGGTCCAGACAAAATGACTCCTCACGCGGCATTTTTACTCTATTGGTCAACAAAAGTACGGTTCACATTTAAAATAAGGACTAAAATCGTACTTTTGACATGAAATTTGACACAAAAAGTTAAAATGGCGCGTGAAGAGTTAAATTTCACGCGTTATGCCTGGGTCTGATGCCTCAAAGCCAGTGCGTGTTTCCATAACATCTATCGTCTATCGAAGCGCGCCTCGTGAAAATTGACGGATGAGGTAAGTCTCCATACATTTCTTAGAGACTATTCATCAATGTTTTTTCTCACCTGGTTCTGATGCCTCAAAGCCAGTGCGTGTTTCCATAACGCCAGACACCTGTCAAAGCGCGCCTCGTCTGCGAACACAGCTCCACGAAAAACGACGGGATGGGGTAAATCCGGACATGTTTTTCCTAAGATGCGTTCCCGGACCGTCAGTCCTTCCATGTGTAGTCCGTGCGAGTTGCCGTGGAGACGTTCCACATCCTAGACGAGAAACAAACAAGATTAAAGGTTAACAAGTTATTTGAAAAGTTTAATAAAAAAACCGGCCAAGTGCGAGTCAGGCTCGCACAACGAGGGTTCCATACAACAGTCGTATTTTTTTCGACATTTTGCACGATAATTCAAAAACTATGATGCATAAAAATAAATAAAAATCTGTTTTAGAATGTACAAGTGAAGACCTTTCATATGATACCCCACTTGATATAGTTATCTTATTTCGAAAATTGAAAATACTAATTATTAGTTTATGATCACAATTTAATTTTTTTTGTATAATGTAACCACAAATTCACGGTTTTCAGATTTTTTCCCTAATGCCAGCTATAAGACCTACCTACCTGCCAAATTTCATGATTCTAGGTCAACGGGAAGTACCCTGTAGGTTTCTTGACAGACAGACAGACAGACAACAAAGTGATACTATAAGGGTTCCGTTTTTCATTTTGACCTCAAAAGGAAAATCGGGTATAGTCCGTACAAAATGACTCCTCACGCGGCATTTTAACTCTATGGGTCAATTGTCATGTCAATAGTACGGTTCACCTTTCAATCTGAGGCTGAGTTTGTTGTGGGCTCTTCTCAGACCTGGGCGCGTTTGGAACCCTCGTAGCTTTAGTTTTAAGTTAACGTAATAATTATCACCACTATATCTTAGAAATCCAACATCTGACGATCAAAAAGAGTTATTAATTACCTATTTTGAATAAATCATTTGACTTTGACTTTAGACTTTGACTTTGAATCCGATTTTAGTAATCAATGGGTACAATGGTATTGATTCTGAGCACAACTAAATTTTAGAGCATTCGCATCCTCTTCATACTAATGTAATATGAAAAGGATATGCACAGTTTGACAGATTTAAAATTAATTTAGAGCCGTCAAACCTCGTGACTTTAGCTGCCAGTCGCGAGCGTATTGTTTAAATTTGTAGCGTGCACTAAAATTTAGTCTTTAAATGTAAAATTCATGTTAGGAATAATAAAAAGAAGAGGATGGAGATACTCTAAATTTAGTTTAGAGAAAGACAACAGAATCGGCGCCAGTATTACCTCTATTGTGGTACTCTCTCTCCAGTTATCATACGCCGGGATGGGGTCGGCGGGCTTCTTGAGCAGCTGTCCGTACCGAGTGTCGTACCGCATCGCCATCGCTCTGTGCAGGTACTGGTACGCCATCTGGTACGAAAGGCTCCCATATCAATTTCAAGTCGTGCAACCCCTCTCTCAGTCCATAACAGTTAGCCACCAGGCAAGCAATACGCATCCCAGCAATAAGCATCCTCGAGAGATGTAGACCTTACAATCCTATGTAGACCTGAGGATGCATCTGTGTCGGGGCGAAACGTGCATCGAGTGTGTTTTGGGATTTGTGTGGTGGTGCGTATTGCTTGCCTGGTGGCTGCTTTTTCCTGCATGTTTAGTAGTGGGAGGGCGGGCGGTGCATGTCGCATGCTGCATGTTGCATCATACATATTGGCTATCCTTAACACAGATCTAAAAATCTAGCTAGGATAGCCAATTCTTGATCTTGTACCATTTTTAATATTGTATATGCTTATGTCAACAAGCACGCAAATTTGTTCAAGATCAAATCAATGTATGTGTGTAATCTAGATGATTGAAAAATAAACGTTTTATTTATTTATTTATTTAAAAAAAAATAAAAAAATAAAATATTCGACTTGTTTCAGAGGATTATAGAAAGAAAGAAAAAGAAAGAAAAGACGTTTATTTAGCAAACCGTGCCACACATCACATCTTAAAACTAAGAGCTGGTAATTCCGGCGCTTCTTCCACCTGAGCATAAGCCCAACGCGCTTCAAGCAAGAGAAGCGTCGGAACTAACTGTCATGTGTGGCACAACCCGAAAAAGGGTCCCAGCTCAGAAATTATGCTGTATGCCTTGTTGCACAAGAACATATAGCGCTGATTTTCAGCTGGTACCCTGAACCAATGACAATATAGTAAATTAAGTTTTTGGTTATTGTATATCATGGATTTCCGCAAAGTAACGCCTGCCGTCAACCGTCTTACCCGTAAACAGTAATACTCCTTGTCGTTAGCGAACGAAGCGCCTAGCAACTCGTAGGCCTCTATCGCCTGCGCGCGCGTCACCTCGGGTCGCGACGCCAGCAGCTCCACCACTGAGGCGCGCGCGCGCTCCGCTGCGCACTGTAGCGGTGTCATACCTTCAAAGTAAGTAAAAGTCACATTAACTACCACCTCACCACCTGGGTGTCTGTGCCAGATTCTTCTTTCCACGCACATGCAAACAGTGGAACCAACTACCATCGGCGGTGTTCCCACTAGATTACAAGATGGGGTTATTCAAGGGGCAGACCAACAAATTCCTAAAAGGCCGGCAACGTATCGGCGGTTCCTCTGGTGCTGCAAATGTTCATGGGCGGCGGTAGTCACTTAACATCAGGTGACCCGCCTGCTCGTTTGCTCGCTATCACTATTTAAAAAAAAAATAGTACAAACTAAGAGCTCGTGTCTTAAAAGTTCGCACTTATTATTAAATATTATTTCTATCATTTTGTATGGCGCATATCACACTAGAGCGGCGCTGCATAGCGCTACACCGCGCGTCGCGGCTGCAGAGAATATTGTGAAGCGCAGTGCAGCGACGCGCAGTGCAGCGACGCTAGTGCGACATACCCAGCGGCGCGGCGCCTCGCTTCAGTATGCGTACGGCGCTCGGATAAGATACACGCGCATTGTGTTAAGTATTTAATGTACCGGCATGATAGACCTCAAAATAAATAACGTAGTTTTAATTTTTGGCACATGACGTGTTCCTTATGCTCCTTAGAAGTATAAAGTCCCAACTCGTAGGATGTAGGCTACCCCCTTCCCTCTTCACTGTCGCTCATCTTACGACGTTGTTGCTCGTACGCGAACGGGTATAGAAGTGACGCGAGCTGCCGCCTACTGCAGTTGTAGTGTAGTGCGATAGGTACCGACGAGCGGCCTGAAGTGACGCGCCCTGCAGTGCAGCGCAGCGTAGCTCAGGTGCGTACAGACCTTTATACCTTGTTACAGTACGCGGTAGAAAATAATGTACATCGCCCTTTAGATTTCTGATCTGATTTCTTGAGATTTCTCTGTCACACATACCTATGCGTTTTCTCGGTCTCAACCATAGAGACAATGCTCTACAAAACCGCTATCTTTTCCTAAAGGTCGAGGACAGACACGACAGCAGCGTGGCCGCATTCCGCTGCAAAATGTAATACGCACCACATAACGCCCTTTCAGTCACTCTAGCGGAACAATCGATAGGAGTGAACGAGATAGATTTATGTTAGAGGTTATTCCATACATACCGTTTTCATTAGTGAGTATTTTAGCATTGTGTTCGGTGAGTGCGCAAACAACAGCCGCATGGCCGCATTCCGCCGCAAAATGTAATGCCGTCGTATCACATATCGCCCATTCAGTCTCCCTAATGTAATAATCCATAGGAGTGAACGAGATAGATTTATGTTAGAGCTTATTCCATACATACCGTTTTCATTAGTGAGTATTTTAGCATTGTGTTCGATGAGTGCGCAAACAACAGCCGCATGGCCGCATTCCACTGCAAAATGTAATACGCACCACATATCGCCCATTCAGTCTCCCTAATGTAATAATCCATAGGAGTGAACGAGATAGATTTATGTTAGAGCTTATTCCATACATACCGTTTTCATTAGTGAGTATTTTAGCATTGTGTTCGATGAGTGCGCAAACAACAGCCGCATGGCCGCATTCCGCCGCAAAATGTAATGCCGTCGCACCACATAAGGCCCTTTCATCCACTCTCGCGCCACTATCTAATAGGAACTGTACCTGTAAAGATAAATCTACATTACTATAAAAATATCAAGGAGTGCTTGATCTATAATGATCTAAAGAGCTGTTACGACACGATCGATCCATCGCCGGCTCACTACAGTGCACGGGTCTCCTCTCAGAGTGAGAAGGGTTTTGGCCATAGTCTACCACGCTGGCCATGTGCAAATTGGTAGACTTCACACACCTTTGAGAACATTATGGAGAACTCGCAGGCATGCAGGTTTCCTCACGATATTTTCCTTCACCGTTTTGCAAGTGATATTAATTAATTAATTAAAACTCCGAAAGGTTAGAGGTGCGCGCCCGGGATAGAACCCCCGACCTCCGATTAGAAGGCGGACGTCCTAACCACTAATCTATCACAGCTTAAAGAGCTTTAAGAGCTGCTAATTGGTATCTAATTAGGTTAATTAATTATTTAATTTAATAAGAAAAGAGTTTTCATAATTCACCAAGTTAAAACGAGCTAGGAGTATGGTCTGACTCAATCTCCGAACATACAATGTTAGTTACAACGTTTTTACATAAAAAACAAAACTAGCTTATTACCACGACTTCGTCCGCGTAAACTATACAAATTTCAAACCCCTATTTTACCCCTTTATGGAATGAGTTTTCAAAAATCCTTTCTTAGCGGATGCCTACGTCATAATAGCTATCTGCATGCCAAATTTCAGCCCGATCCGTCCAGTAGTTTGAGCTGCGCGTTGATAGATCATTCAGTCGGTCAGTCAGTCACCTTTTCATTTTATAAATTTAGATTTCAAAAATATTTAATGTAAATTTGCGAAGTTATAAACTTGTTGTGTTGGGTCGTTGTCCTCACAAAAACATGGTCACCCCAAGCGGACGACTGTGAGCGAACGGGACGGGTGGCGTCGATCGTGCGTGCTGCTTGCGCGGCTCGAATCAGCTGGCCAAACTTGCAGGATTTTAAAGTATTTTTGTTCAAAATATAACACAGTGTAAAAATGATTGCAAACTGATTTTGAACAAACTGCTTTCAGGTTTTGCTTATACTTACTGTATTTTATTGGTAAATTGACAAAGATTATTCTATTAAATAAACTTAAATATAAAAAAAAGTGAAAAAAACAACATTAAATTAAAACTAAAATAAATTAAAATAAATCTAAAACCTCATCGAGACCACCGCAGCGAGGCATTGTACCCAAGATGCTGGCAGTATAACCCCTTTGGATGGCCAAACTAATTCTTTGACCAAGGTGGCTGCCAGCTCTCGGGTCCCCGGTTGACTCGATAACCCTTTTAAAAATTTCCTCATAAAGAGCTCGAGCCCTCGGGCCCTAAGGCCCCAAGGTCTCCAAACCAAAAGGCACGAATATGAAGCTCCCATCAAGGTTTTCATAATTGCGCCTCTTGGCCTGTTCGTCACTGATGGCCGCTGCACCCGCCATTTGCTTATAAAATTGGAATCTCCCTGTTTATTGTTGAATAGTTGACATTGTTAATGAATATGGGAATATTGATAAACATGTTACTCTTTATGAATAGATATGAATTGCATTACTTAATTATTTATTACTAGCTTATGCTCGCGACTTCGTCCGCGTGGACTACAAATTTCAAAACCCTATTTCACCCCCTTAGGAGTTGAATTTTCAAAAATCCTTTCTTAGCGGATGCCTACGTCATAATAGCTATCTGCATGCCAAATTTCAGCTCGATCCGTCCAGTAGTTTGAGCTGTGCGTTGATAGATCAGTCAGTCAGTCAGTCAGTCAGTCATTCAGTCAGTCAGTCAGTCACCTTTTCCTTTTATATATTATTTATTTATTTATTTATTATTTATTTATTTATTTATTTATTTATTATTTAGCATTATCTATATAATTTCTACACATAAACACGCTTATCTAGTTTCTTCAGATGAACTAAAGTCACTCATCTACATTAGTGACATTGTAGACTATGAAGTAAGAATCATTGTAATTTATAACACTTAAAATATTATGCATAATTTTGACGACCTCCCTGGCGCAGTGATTTTATTAGTGGGAGATCCCGAGTTCGATTCCTGGCAGGGACTTGGATTTTATAATTTCTAAATTTCTGGTCTGGTCTGGTGGGAGGCTTCGGCTGTGGCTAGTTACCACCCTACCGGCAAAGCCGTGCCGCCAAGCGATTAACACGTTGACTGCTTCGCGAACTATAGCGTAATCAATACAGCATTGCGGCTGATTAACGCGACAGTTGCGTTCCCGCACTCGTGGAGCGAACTCGACCGTCCGTGCGGGGCACGAGTACCCTGCGTTTGAATGGACGCTACGAGCGTGCGATCAAAACGCATCACTTGCGAGAAACGTTTAGATGCGTTATATTACGGTATTTGACAATTAGTCAAATCAGTAACTTTTTATCAATCGTCAAAACGCGCACTTTGTATGCGATATTCTATGAAATATTGGAATGTGACGTCACATCATAATGACGTACTTTTTTACTTTAAGCGTTCCAGTACGATGCCGTCCGGTAGTAGGTAGGTACTCACCACGTCTAAGTGTCCTTTATAAGCGGCGATCATGAGACACGTGTTGTTGTACTTGTTGGCCTTGTGTATGTCTGCGCCGTGTCGGACGAGGTACTTCACGATGTCCAGCCTGCCGTCGAAGCAGGCGGCGCGGAGGGGCGTGCTTAGTGTTCTGGTTGCGTGGTTCACATTAGCCCCGGCGCGGACCAGGCGTTTGACTATGCCCAGGTGGCCCGCGCCGGCTGCGCACCAAAGGGCTGTGGCGCCTATGGAAACAGACAAGTCCAAATCAGTACAAGCATAGAAATAAAGAAAGAAAAACGTTCACTTCTTAAATTGTGCCACATATTGCATGTTATAACTAAGAGTTGGTTATTCCGGCGCATCTCCACTTGAGCACTAAGGGTGAAATCTATAGAGCGCATTCTGACTTTGCTTTGACTCAAGACAGAGGTTTGACGACCTCCCTGGCGCAGTGGTGAGCGCTGTGGTCTTATAAGTAGGAGGTCCCGGGTTCGATTCCTGGCAGGGGTTTGGAATTTTATAATTTCTAAATTTCTGGTCTGGTCTGGTGGGAGGCTTCGGCCGTGGCTAGTTACCACCCTACCGGCAAGGCCGTGCCGCCAAGCGATTTAGCGTTCCGGTACGATGCCGTGTAGAAACCAAAGGGGTATGGGTTTAATAAAAACTGTCATACCCCTTCCAGGTTAGCCCGCTATCATCTTAGACTGCATCATCACTTACCACCAGGTGAGATTGCAGTCAAGGGCTAACTTGTATCTGAATAAAAAATAAAAAATAAAAAAAAGGTATATCTCTCACATAAATCTGTCTGGTTTTAACTCAATCTTAAGTCTGACCAAAGTCAAAGTGCGCTCTATAGATCTTAGGCTGAGCCAACAAGTCTCAAGCAGAAGAAACATCGGAACCAACATAGTTAAAGGTAAAGCTGACTGACTGACTGACTGATCTATCAACTCATAGTTAAAACTACTGGACGGATCGGGCTGAAATTTGGCGTGCAGATAGCTATTATGACAAAGGCATCCGCTACGAAAGGATTTTTGAAAATTCAACCCGTAAGGGGTAAAAATAGGGATTTGAAATTTGTGTAGTCCACGCGGACGAAGTCGCGAGCATAAGCTAGTTATAACTAAGAGTTGGTTATCCCGGCGCTTCCTCCACTTGAGCATTAAGCCAACAGGCCTCAAGTACCCTTATTATAAATGCGAAAGTGTTTGTTTGTTGGTTTGTCCTTCAATAACGTCGCAACGGTGCGTCGGATTAACGTGATTTTTTGCATGGGTATAGATTGGAGAGTGACATAGGCTACTTTTTCTCGGAAAATCAAAGAGTTCCCACAGGAACTTAAAAAAACCAAATTCCACGCGAAGTCGCGGGCATCAGCTAGTATTGCAAATAAAGCATCTGACTGACGGTAGAGCTTAACGAACGTTGCGTAAGCAGGCCACTTGGAGTCAATGCCGCAGCGTAGGCGAGGCATTGACCCTTGTTTTGCGCGCTTTTTAACATTGCGGGTTTGAAAGATACTAAATCACTGAAACTACAAAATGAGACAAATCGTTATTGGTATTGGATTGGGTTTAGGTAGTATAACAATAACGCTAAGTTTTTGCTAGCGTTCTGGTTACACCCTGTATATAAATCTTATTTAGGTTAGCACGTTTATATTTACTTTTACTTACTTCACGTTTTTAGATTCACCAACAGGTGAGATCGTAGTTACAACCTGCCATTGACAATCGAAATGGGTCAAGAATTAATAAGACTATATTCAGCACATATGACAAATCCAAAATATTTGGCGCAAAACAAAAATACCGATCGACTCTGATGTGACACACCTTTAAGGTATTTTGCGAAAGAAAGACGAAAGTCATAAGTATTCAATGATGACTAACATATTAGTACACATATGACATACTTAATATGCTACTTTTGTCTCGGAAAATTAAAGAGTTCCCAAACTTAAATCCACGGACACAGCACGGGCATCATCTAGTTTGCAGGATTTCGTATCCAAAGGATGCCAACGGAACCCTATTACTAAGACTTCGCTGTCTGTCCTTCCATTTGTCTGTCAGCGGGCTATATTTCGTGAACTATAACAGGTAGATACCTAAAATTTGTATTTGTAGAATGTGAATTTCTATTGCCGCTAAAACAACAAATACTAAACATTTTAAAATTACCGCCATGAAAATTAAAGTGCTATTTCTTGTACGATGGTACGGAACCCTTTCTGTGCGAGTCCGACACGCACTTGAACAATTTTTAATAAAGCTTTTGTAGAAGTGCAGTTTTTTTAGGGCTAAGCGTTCTCACCACTGCGTCACAGAGGTCGTCAAACCGTGGTAAGAACTTATTTACGACTAATTAACCCATTTAAAAAATATATGTACAAAAAGATGACCCCCTTTACCGAACAAAGTATGTGAGTTATTTTTTATCGAGGAAAATCTGGAAATTACTTTGTTTCATCTCGTAAACAAAAAGGACACACATCGTCAAAATTATCGTTTGTTTACTTTTTCAACTAAGATCTCCAAAGAAATCACAAAAAACCCTGGTCATACTATGAGCGACGGCCTACGGTAGCCATTCAGCAACTCTCAGGCGTTGTCCTAATACAACGCGATTACGCGAACATCGCAAGATCGCGCGAATTTTACTCGTAGGAACGCGCGATCAAACATACTGATCTCGAATAGGTGTCCTAATTGGCATTTGCGCGATGATCGCGTATTCGCGTTGTATTTGGCGCAAGCATGCGATGGTCGCATCGCTTACTGGCGCGATGATTGCGTAATTGCGTGTATTAGGACATTGCCTTACAAATTGTATTAGACCCATTATACGCACGATCGACTAGTCGCCCGGCAATCGGCCGACGGCGACCGTAATTTATATTGAATCTATGTGCTTGTATACGACGTAACCGCAAGTAAAGTTCTTAGTAATTGCAAGAAACTGTACGCGTTCACTCAATGGAGCCGCGCTGCTGTAATATGCGATTGCTCTCGCAATCTACAATTTTTTGTGTTTAATACAATTCATTATATTGCAAATCCCTATCAGTGTTACTACAAAACAGTGTTTTACACTAGACAGTGTTTAAATCTGGTCTTGTCACCTTTTCCTTTCATATTGAAGAGTGATAGCAACAGATTTAAATATTGTCATATTACACTAATATTATAAAGGCGAAAGTGTACGTTTGTTACTATTTGTCTGTCTTGTCTATTACGCCAAAACTATTGGACGGTTATGGTTGAAATTTAGAAAATCTAATATCTGGGAAAATCAAAGAGTTCCCGCGGGATTTAAAAAACCCTATATCCACGCCGACGAAGACGTGAGTATCATCTAGTTTAATGTAAAACACGGTTTTGTAGAAGACTACTGAATTCGCAACCTCGCGTTCAGTCATGCTGCTGCCTATACCTAGTTGTTGACGCGTTATGTTTGACCATGGCTTAATTATATCTCTCTATTTCCGTACTTCTCAGAATGTTAACTCTTCAAATTGGCTATCGCATTTCCGCTAACTTAGCGCGTATACAGGTATCTAACCTACCTATTTACTTTTACTGCTAATCAAAAACATTCAACACCTTCCAAGAACACTCCCAGAATAAATATTAGCAATAAGATAGTTCAAAGGACACATTATACCTAATGCAAGGATATTTACTAAGGGTAGGCTGGAGAATACGCTTTTATAACATTTACGTAGGTACCAAAACGTTTGAAAATCTGCATACAAACTTTTTTAGGGATAAGCGAATTAAAGCTATAGATATAATGCGTACAAAATGAGTTCTCACGCACCATTTTAACTTTGTGTCAACTGTCATGTCAAAAGTATGATTAAGTTTTTATTTTAAAAAGGTGAACCGTATGTCTGTCCGTCTGTATGTCGTGTATGTCACGAAAACCTATAGGGTACTTCCCGTTGACCTAGAATCATGACATTTGGCAGGTAGTTAGATCTTACAGCACAAGTAAAGCAATAAATCTGAAACCAGTGGATTTGTGGTTACATCACACCAAAAAAAAAATTAAATGTGTTGAACAAATAATTAGTATTTTAAATTTTCTGTCCTATCTCTCATTAACAGAAATTAAATATCTTCGTCATAATGACTTCGCAGACGCGAGACGAACAATGCCAAACGTATCTGGAAGCGAATTAATTGAAATAAATCATTGGAAACAAAGATCTGGATATGGGCCAAGCGCGGCAACATACAGCGTTACTTCTTTGTGTACAAACGTGAACGTTGCTAATTATAACACGCCACGCGCTTCTATAATCTTAGGCGTAACGCACACCGACAGGATAGAGTGGAGCCCTTTTTTACTCGACTACGGCAAAGCCAAAAGGTAGGGTTATGATTTTAGCAGTCTATGTATGTATGTATTGAAATTGAAGTTCCAACGGGATTATTAAAAAAGCCTAAATCCACGAGGACGAAATCTTCGGCATCATCTAATGTGTAGTAAAAATCACTACCCATATTATCGCTATTCATATTATAAATGCGAAAGTGTGTTTGTTTGTTGGTTTATTGGTTTGTCCTTCAATCACGTCGCAACGGAGCAACGGATCGACGTGATTTTTTGCAAGGATTTATTTAAAGACCTGGAGAGTGACATAGGCTACTTTTTATCCCAGAAAATCAAAGAGTTCCCACGGGAAATTTAAAAATCCTAAATCCACGCGAAACAGAATGTTTAACTTTAGTTAGCCTCAACAGCTCATTGGTTAAGGAGCGGACTGAATTCCGAAAGGTTGGAGGTTCAAACCAAGCCGTTGCTCTAGTGTCGTACCTACTCCTAGCACAAGCTTTACGCTTAGTTGCAGGGAAAATGGGAATATTAGTCATCATTAACATGGCTAATATTCTTTTTAAAGAAAGAAAACTTTAATACGAGACACTTTAGGTCCATGTTCATGACGAAATCTTGTCGCTTTCGAGTTTAATGTACGCGTAGGTAGTACGAGTATAGGTACATGTAAAAAGTCAATGTTTTTTAGATAAAGATTTAAGTCTCCCCTTCACGGAAATAACACGTTGATGGTTTTATTTTTGTTTATTTATGTTTGTTTATATGAAGGAAGAAAGTAAGGTTACATCGTAAATCGTGATTCATGACGGTACTTCAAAGGTTCAGCATGATATTTTTTCTTGACGACGCAATTTTCAGCGCGGCAATTACGGTAGACTGACAGCTACAATGTCACGATCGCAATCATCTCTGATTGGTTGATGCTCGCTCACTATTGGCTACAATCTATTGTCGCAACAATCTAACTTACTAACTAGTTAGAGCTAACCTAACCTTCTATAACATATTCGTCAAATTTGACAGTTCCCTCGGTCTCCAATCTGACAGGTGGACGGAACTTCATCAAGAGTATCCTGACTGCGCCCTCTCTTCCGTGCCTGGCTGCGGCGATCAGTGGCGTGCACTTCACTCCGTCGCAACAGACATCCTGTAAATATTATTATATAGTTAGCGCTAGTATTGGTAGTTAGTAGAATCATCATCATCTCAACTCATGGCTGGCCCACTACTGAGAACTGTTCTCCTCAGAATGAAAAAGGTTTAGGCCATAGTCCAAGTTGCTGCCTAACTGCAGATTGGCAGACTTAACACATCTTGGAGAACAATATGGAGAACTCTGAGTCATAGTTACAGATTCCTTCACAATGTTTTCCTTTACTGAACTTTACTTCACTACTAGATGATGCCCGCGACTTCATCCGCGTGGATTTCGGTTTTTGAAAATCCCGTGGGAACTCTTTGGTTTTCCTGAATAAAGAGTAGCCTATGTCCTTCCCCGGGATGCAAGCTATCTCTGTACCAAATTTCGCTAGCAGACCGACAGACACACTTTCGCAATTTATAATTTTAGTATGGATTATGCGACTTCGTCCGCATGGACTACAGTCTACATACATTTCAAACCCCTATTTCACCCCCTTAGGGGTTGAAATTTCAAAAATCCTTTCTTGCATGCCAAATTTCAGCCCGATCCATCTAGTACTTTTGAGCTGTGCGTTGATAGATCAGTCAGTCAGTCAGTCAGGCACCTTTGCCTTTTATATATTTAGATTTTAAAAAAATACATAGCTATACATAAATAAAAATAATGAACAAAGAAGGCAAACCTACAACCTTAACAACGTCTATTATGTATATCAATTCTTATATAAAAAAAACATTATTAACTACATATTTGACTTAATTTTATAATCACTACTACACTACTTACAACTACAGCTGTTATCAGTCTGTGGTTCTGTTTATAGAATATTTTGCATGTCATTGTGTGACGACCTCCAACCCGCTGGACAGACACCCTTAGGAAGGTAGCGGGAAGTGGGTGGATGAGGAAGGCAGAAGATCGTGTGTCGTGGCGCGCTCTTGAGAAGGTCTATGTCTAGCAGTGGACGCAAACAGGCTGATTGATTGATTGGATGTATTTAAATGTTTGTGAACAAAAAAAAAAGAACAAAGAAGGCAAACCTACAATCTTAACAATGCCCTTTATGAATATCAATTCCTATATAAAAAAAAATATTATTAACTACATAATTGACTTAATTTTATAATCACTACTATTTAAGTAATCAACAAGAAGATCAAAGTCAAGGACAAGGTAGACAGCTGTTATCAGTCTGTGGTTCTGTTTATAGAATATTTTGCATGTCATTGAACCACAAGCATCCGCATCCCGGTATAAATAAACACAAAGTTGTTTTACATTTCGTTGACTTTACCTTCATGTCTATTAATAAACAACTTGTTGCGTTTGTATTTTGTATGCAGTTTTGAAAACTCAGTTGCAGACTTCTTCTCAGATCACAGTGTATTTGGAACCCTCATCATTTTATGTTAACATACATATAAATTATATAGTTATCATCCATTTACTTGATAAAATGAACTCTTGTATACTTCTTCTTTAAGAAGTGAAGAAGAATGTACCTATCACAACCCATATCTATAATATAAAAATGAATCACTAAATGTGTTGCTCATCGCAAATCTCGAGAACAGCTGAACCAATTTCGCTAATTCTTTTTTTATAATATTCCTTGAAGTACGAGGATGGTTCTTACGGAGAGAAAAATTTTAAAAATTTGAATTGACTGTTAGGCGGAACGAAGTTCGCCAGGGCGAACTTCTTACAGTTAAGTATAAATGTGAAAGTGTGTTTGTTTATCATTCAATCACGCCGAACACAGCAAGAAATTAACATGATTTTTTGCACTGATATAATTAAAATTCCTGGAGAATAACATAAGCTTCTTTTTATCTCAGAAAATCAAAGAGTTTCCACAAGTTCTAAAAAGCTAAATACACAGGGACAAAGTCGCACGCATCAGCTAATTTTAAAACTAAACTAAAATGACACATCTAAATCTATTGCTGTTTGCTAGATTAAGACCTGTTAATTTACTTTAGTTTAGAGATTGTGTACAAGACAATAGGCCCCATTATTTAGCTAAGCATCACACTTAACACAAAAGAAATATATCCAAAGACTAGTTATATTATAACGTGTATGAAGCAAGTAAGTAAATACTATTAGATAACAAAGAGAATAATGAGTACAACTCAAAATGCTTCTCATAATTAATTTATTACTTAGTTTACTAGATGATGCCCAAAACTTCTGTGTGGATTTAGGTTTTTAAAAACCCATAAGAACTCTTTGATTTTCCAGAATAATAAGTAGCCTACAAGTCTTTAACTAAGTATATCCACACAAAAATCATGTTTAATTGCTTATTATATGTTTATTATTCAAAAAAGTATTGGTACAAGTGTACCATGTTGATCCATTGCTTCACTGTCATGTGAATAAAGGCCAAACTGACAAACAAACACACTTTCACATTCCACAGCATTGGCAATATAAAACAAATAATTAAGTATAAATTTATTTTACTGAAGGACAAAATTTAATAATTACACATCAGTGAACAAAATTTAAATAAATGTGTAAGTACCTTCATTTTATTATTATTTATTATTATTACCTAAGTATTTTAAAATAATATACTTACAGCCGTACTCAGAGTCACTAATCCTTACTTAAGATTGAGTTAAAATGAGAGAGATTTATGTGAGAGATATAGCTCTGCCTCGTTTTAACTAAACTTAAGAAACGATTAAGCTACTCTGAGTAGCTAAACAGTTAAGAAATATAATTATGTTATCCTATATGAAACAGTTAAGAAATATAATTATGTTATCCTATATGATCCAATATCATCAGTGGCGTGCATAGGGTTCCAAGCTAGGGTAGGCATTAGTCAGTTAGGTTACCTATTTAGAGGCTGTCATGATGAAAAATTACCATTGAGCCATTTCAACTAGGGTAAGCAGAGCTTTTATGCCTCTATGACCTGCACGCCACTGAATATCATCCTTTTGTTGGTCAAAATAAAAACATTTTATTATTATTAATTATTATTATATGAGCACTGAAAGAATAGTGTTTAAATACTTCAGCTACTATTTTACATATTCTCTTTAATATTAGTAGGCTTGCTTGTATGCAATCTATTATAAATAGCAAATTTTAAGTTTACTGATTGTAACCAGTTTAATGACCCAAGTTAAACATAAATAAAGCTAAGCATGGTAGAATGCTGCATAAGGATCTAGGAGTCGACTGAATTACTAACCCAAGAAAACTGTGCGGTTTTTAAATAGGTAGTAGTGGTTAATGATCACATTGACGAAGGTCAGCTCAGCTTCAGCAAATAGAAAGTACTTCACAGCCTATTTGATAAAAAGGTATGTAGCTATTATACATAATAATTTAGCAATTACTTATACACACGATAACCGCGTGAACGAAAACAGATCGCGGCAACGTAACGCAAATGGCGAAACAACGCAAAACATAATTAAACAACGCACCCGCATGACACGCAAAATCAGATATCATCTAATTTATCACGACAAAAATAGATATTAGTTATACACGTTAGGTTTCATCACTATTTTTTGACTGCCTGCTAAATATTATTATTAGTGTCAGGTCAGGTTCATTACGAAATTACACCCTAAAACTTACGCTGTTTAGGAGCTCGTCAATTTCATCCGTGGTTTTCTCGTACAACAAAGCATACAGAGTCAGGGACATGCCATCCCTGGCTGCGAAAAACACCCTTTCCCTCAAGGTGCTGGAAATATCTTCCAAAATTGACTTTGCATCCATTGTAACATTCACTTTAAAATATCAATAAACAAACGTATGTTTTATGTAGGTATTGCACTCAATCCAATAGGAACTACTTGGGAGTAATTATTTGTTGTTGTATTCAAAAACAAGTAATTATATTTAAGAAATCTTCCCAAAGAAGAAAACCCATTACGCATAGCAGCTGAGAAATAAATAATTTGACAAATGTGGATTGAAATTTGAAATGTTTGAAGTTGTCATTTTTTTAATGACAGTCAACATTCGTTCTAAAACACAAAACCGGTATTAATCGCAAAACCAATATTATAAAAAATATTCAACTATTTTTATATATAAGATTTAAGATAAGGATAGTTTGAGCATTCTTGAATATTTATTTTAATATCACAAAAAGAATTTTCCTTTCAAATCATAATTATAATATTTCAAAATAATTTCTGAAGTGCATTGTGCACGCGATGCCACGTTTTGTCGAAGTGGAATCAAATTGGCCAATGAGAGCAAACTTCAACTTTCAATTTGACGATGACCGGTGACGTTTTTGCAGTGTTTTTGACGTGTAACCTATTCACTTTCTCTATATTTACAAAAAAATATTTGAATAATAATTGTAAATCGCAATATCCGCAATAATAATTTAATAATGTCGAGCGGTCAATGGGAAGTTGTTGGTAAAAGCAAGAAGTCCCAAAATGGGAAAGTGAAAACCGTTAAAGAGGAGGATAAAAAGCCCACCAAAAATGGACCGAAACTTGAAGACGTTGGTGAGTTTATTTTATAACAAAAAAACTAAAATATTTGCCAACTATAAGGTAAAATAAATATTACACTTATGTTCCAGTGGCACCAAAATCCTATTATTCCGGTATGGAAATCGATGACACTAGGAAATCAACGAAGGATAGTAAGAAAATTGGGGATAAAAAAAATAAAAAAAAATCTGAACCTGCTAAACCTAAACCACCTAAAACCATTGAAGAGGCGCTTGAAGCGGTAAGCTTTTTAATGCAAATAGAAACCAAGGAATTAGGCCAATAGAAAACTCATATTTGTTAAATATTCCAACATTAAACAGTTGCCCGCTGGCCTGTTATTTATAGCTTATGCTCACGACTTCGTCCGCGTAGAAATTTAATCCCTATTTTACCCCTCTAGAGGTTGAATTTTCAAAAATCCCTTCCTAGCGGATATCTAAGTAAATTATAATAGCTATCTTCAAGCCAAATTTCAGCCTGATCCATCCAGTTTGAGTTGTGCCTTGATAGATCAGTCAGTCAGTCAGCTTTTCCTCCTATATAATATAGGTTATTGTTAGTGTACACACATAATACACTGATGCAAAATAATAATAAAATAAGTATTTTCAGTCATATCTAATTTGCCATTTTTTTCTTACAGATTGACCCAATGGAGCTGGCAAACATAATAACAACTAACAGAGTGAGATTTACCAATGCACCCCTCGTCTGGTTGAAGGAGATAGCCAGTTTCCTTAACTCAAAGACCCAGATAGATGTTGATGATCCAACATTTTCAAACTACCCACTTAATTACCCACTGTGTGTAATGCCAGTGGAAATAAGGAAGCCTTTAGAAAGTGTCTTGCATGAAGCGGGGAAGGCAAACACACAGCTATTCTTTGATGTAACTTTAACTGCAATAGCTAATGATATGACTAGAGGTAAATATTTTTGACAATACTGGAGTTGGTTCTGATATTTTTCTTTAAACTAAATTTAGAGTAATATGCATCTTTTTCTTTTTAATATTGCTAAAAAAGGCCAGAAAATTAATTTTAAATTTTAAGACTAAATTTTAGTGCACTCTACCAATTTAAATAATAGGCTCCCAACTGGCCCCTAAAGTTATGAGGTTTGACAGCTCTAAATTAAATTAGGTTTGTCTCTGTCCTTTTCTTATTACATTAGTAAGATAAAGATGTGAATACTCTTAAATTTTGTTGCATTTTAGGCCATTATATTACCACACAGGTTTTTAAGCAAACTGCAGTAATATTTTGTTTTTTAATTTGACTTTTGAATTTGTTTAATTTGACAAATTTTTGTCCTTGTGTAGTAATAAAATTCTACTTTAAAGTTTTAATAGCAGTAAAATAAAAGGCACTTTATGAGCAAGTCTTGATAAACAAATTTTTTCTAGGTCAATCTGTGAATGGACACAGAATTCTACTCCAAATGTTAGCGCACAACTGCCCTGACTTTTGCGTGGCATCGTTAGCTAAAAGTGTAACCTTAAGGAACTCCTATCAGAACAGACCACCCATCGGGCTATCCTTGCTATGGGTGCTAGGCCAAGGTGGACTTAGCAACTTTGCTGTGGGAATGAAAGGTAAATCATAAACAATAAAAAAAAAAAACGACTTCAAAAACCACCAACACTAAAAAGTTAAAAATAATTTAATTTATTACCCAATATATTATGTATACAAGAGTTATTGTAGTTCTATAGTAATATTTTTTGGAGCTGGTGCCAATTAGCCGCACGAACCGTCTATCTACTCTTCATAGTGTTTTGCGACTCCACATTGGCACCGACTTTACAGTATGCAGCAGAAAGTAATGTACATAGACATTTAGAAGGAAATAGCAGATTTGTAGAGCGTTGATCCTGTCGAACGTCATATAGGTATTAAAGTGACAGAGACAACACTCTAAAAAAGCTGAAAAGTCATTCTAAAGGCTGATGTACATTACTTTCTGCCGCATACTGTACTCCTAGTTTTATCTCAAAGTTCATATTTAATTTTTTTGTCATCCATAACACTATCTTGATATCTTTTGACATTCTCAAGGTAACTGTTGGTTAGTTGATAACCTGCCTCTTACCACTCTCTTAGTTCTTAAAATAAGTTAGCAAAAACTTTTTGTAATTTTTTATGTACTTTGCAAGATTTTAAATCTTTTATTTTAAGGTTTTACATTGCTGTATGTCAGCCCAAGATTTTTTTTAATTTGTGTAAGATTTTCTTCATTTGTGTTGTGGTCATGTGGTTCTACAATTTCTGGACTGAATATTACAAAAAGTAGTTAGGTACATAAAAAATATATATAATAAAAAACTACATAAAAAATATCTTATTTTAGTTCAGGGTGTGATTTGAAAAGGTTTCTTGTAAATAGACCAGTGATTGATATATATGGGTGAATCAGTACCCATAATATTATAAATGTGAAAGTGTGTTTGTTGGTTTGTCATTCAATCGCGTCGCAACAGAGCAACGGATCGACGTGATTTTTTGCATGGGTATAGTGAAAGACCTGGAGAGTGACATTTACTTAGGCTACTTTTTATCCCGGGAAATCAAAGAGATCCCACGGGATTTTTAAAAATCTAATCTCACGCGTACGAAGTCGCGGGCATCAGTTAGTCCTGAAATAAATAGATTTTAATTTGAAAACAACACCCTGTTGGCAATTACCAGAGTCAGTATATTTGTATGATTTCAAAAAATATATTGAATAACTAAATACAGATTCTCTTTCCAGCCTGGCAAGAACTATTCCTCCCAATAGTAGAACTGAAGAACTATTCGAAATACGCAATAAACTATTTGGAGGAAATCCTAGCCCGGCACGGAAATATGGCTAGCACGAAGGTGTCTTTCGAACAGCTGATCGCGATGTTCGATATGGTGAACAACAAACGAAATGCGCTGTCGAAGGAACTGTCGAATGACCTTATCAAGCAATTAAGTAAATATAAGGTGAGTGAGTTTTTAGGGTTCCGTACCTCAAAAGCAAAAACGGAACCCTTATAGGATCACTTTGTTGTCTGACTGTCTGTCAAGAAACCTACAGGGTACTTCCCGTTGACCTAGAATCATGAAATTTGGCAGGTAGGTAGATCTTGTAGCTGACATTTGGGGAAAAATCTGAAAACCGTGAATTTAGGGTTAGATCACACAAAAAAAATTAAATTGTGGTCATGAACTAATAATTAGTATTTTCAACTTTCGAAGTGAGTGACTATATCAAGTGGGGTATCATATGAAAGGTCTTCACCTGTACATTCTAAAACAGATTTTTATTTATTTTTATGTATCATAGTTTTTGAATTATCGTGCAAAATGTCGAAAAAATACGACTGTGGTACGGAACCCTCATTGCGCGAGCCTGACACGCAATTGGCCGGTTTTTTTGAAATAAAACTTATTTAAAGAGTTTTTAAGACTGAGGCCACACGATGTGTTTCTGGTGCGTTGCGCCGCCGCACCGCTGTAGATTTGAATAGGTATTGGTGCGTTGCCGCTCCGGCAAAAGTATGGCTTTGCAACGCACCACCCCTCCTTGCCTATCCCTCCTGGTCTCTCTGGTCCCAAGTCTGTTGCGGGTGCGTTACGGTGCCGCATGACGCAACGCATCGTGTGGCATGGTACGGCGATTTTTATGTAGGATGACCGTACCACCAACGCAACCCATCGTGTGGCTTCACTCTAACTCAGTTCCCTTTTCAGACGGAAGTAACTTTTGTACTACATTTGTATTTGTATTTGAAATGGCCGCCAAGCAGAACACAAAGCCTAGCATTTCCATCAGAATAGTAATAAAAATTGTTGAACAGTTTCATACTGCTGATGTAGTTCTTTAAGAGATTTCCAGCCTGGACTGTAATGCACTATTAATTTGTCCCACAGGATATATATTTCAGTAAGAGTGGCAATAAACTCCAAGTATCCTTCAATCACCTGATGAAGAAGCTCCCGAACCAGTACCTTAGCGGCTCCGCTCTGGACCCTTACCACCGGGTGATGGTAGAGAGCCTGGTGGACTGTCTGCATCAGGATGACTCCTGCAACGCGACCTGGAGGCAGCTGTTTAGCCGCTGCAGCAAACAGTCAGCAACACTCATGGAGTACATAGGTAAGTCAAGAAAGAACAAGGGAGGTTGTTACTGGGAAAATATGTTGGATTCGGTCCAGTCACACTTAAATGTGAAAGAAATTCGCGCTCGCTTCGCTCCCGACACTGAACTGTGAAAAAATGTCGCGCTCGTAAATAAACCAGTATTGCAAAACTAACAACTTTTAGGCAAACTTTACTTAATAATAATTTCAAATGTACATATTTACAGGTTTGTTTCGAAATATTTAGACTTGTTTTGAAAATAATAACGTAAAACCAAAGTTGATTTGCATTGTTAAATTATCGTCCATCTCACTCTTAAGTTGTTCCGCGGATAAAATAATGTTGATTGGAACTACATTGCACCACTCGAGCGCTCACGCTTGACTTACAATGAACATGGAGAGCACTCTTAAACTAAATCCATGCAAAAAGTCACTTCATTGCAGCGTGATTCAAGAACAAACCACAAAATATTTGCATTAATAAATTGGTTAGTGATGCCAGTAAGTTTGTCCTGTTTAGATGGTTTTTACTATTTTACACACAGATACAAATTGGGACGTGGTGAGTCCAAGACTGAAGAAGAAGTCCTTAAGAGCAACCGTCATACAGTTCCAGGAGGTGTGCGGGGAAACTCTGCGAGGCAAGAAGAAGGATGAGACTGTGGTCAAAGCTAACAAGATATGCCAGGTTAGTGCTATATTAGTTCTATTAGAGATGTGTATTATTACTGATGGCGTAAGCGTGTATGCGATTTTGGAATTTCGGTTCGATTCTGCCTAAGAAGGCATAGTGAAGAAGGCTTCACTTTGGGCTGGTTTCCACACTTAAACGTATTGTTGTGCGTGCATCGCCCCTCCCCGCTGAAGTCTTCACTCCAGCCATCCAAGCTCGCGCCAGAAGCCGAGTAGACCGCCCAGGTTGCCCAGGGCTTCATGGAGTGAGGTTGGGGAACCTAAATGGCGTTCGCGTTGATCTGCTACGCCCGTGCACTCTCTTGGACGATTTAACCTAAGGACGCGCCTCGCATGATTATTCCCCTCTGTCAATAGTAATGGATTTTTAATCCACTGCGTTTATAAACACTGTTTGCGGAATCGATTTTGTCATTGTCAGAATCGTTTTCGATGTGTGACGACGTCTTACACGCTGGGTGAAAAATGCCTGTTTGTGCCGTTAGTGAGTGCAAGAACAAATCAAACACATCAAATTTACAAAAAGATGGAATTTCATTTCATAAGTAAGTATTTTTGGTGTAATAAACGCTTTCTATTAATTAAATTACATAAATTATTATAATAAAATAACAATCGAGAACTTTACCGATTCAGTAATTGAGTACGTAATAATTCGGTAGAAACGAGTCACACTCCTCACGAGCTATATTTTGTTTTTTCTAAACAATTGCAACCCTCGATACATACAAATTAGGTTAAAATTTGAATACGCGTGAACAGCATGAAATTACGTAGTAGTACGATAGTGATTGCGGTTCGATTATCGATATCGATGAAAACATTTTCTTTATTATTAACGACTAAATTACCGTCTTCAAGTCAAGTAAAGAATAGTTATTATTAATTACGACAATTTTTTCGCTACCTATACTTATAATAAAACTGGTCGATTTCTGTGATTTCACGTACTTAATACATTTAAAAAAAAATTAAAGCAACGCAATTTTAGTGATAGGCGCGAAATGTATAAAATTTATGTATTAAATCGCCAAGAATGTACATAACATTAACCTAATGGTAAATAATGACGTGTTAAAAATAGAATAGGCCACCGTGTGTGTTTACTAATTTATTTTCATAGTATCATATCTGTCTTATGGAATTTTGCTGTGGGGTAAAAGCGGCAGGTATTGAGAAAATTTTTGCATTGCTAATTTGTAAGGGCAATACGTGTTATATTTAATAACTTACATTTAATTTTTTTGGACAAAGAGTACACCATATTGGAATTACCATGTAAACCCAATGTGCAATAAATAAATGATTGATTGGAAAGAAAAAAACATTTTATTGATTGATATACCTACTAATTATGTTTGGTAGGCTTTTGCGCGGTCAGGTTTATTTTGTATTATATAATAATATAAGTCATTAATAAGCACATTTTCACTATCGAAATTTTAAATGAAAATTTCGTTATATAAAAAAATACAAAAGATTAAAAATGATATAAAATAAGTAAAAAAGTATGTGCATATTTTTTAAATAAATATTTTTCTTATTTTTACGTTGCATTATTAGTTTTTGGGATAATTACCTATTAAGTGAGGTGAATGTATGCAAGAATACGCTACGCTGACCAAACACTGGTTTTAAGTAATTAAATACGAGTAATAAATTCTTACTTCTACTTTTGTTTCTGAAAAACTATCGATATATGTTAAAATATCGATACGGTAGCATCGCAAATCAATTTGACTGTCTTACACTCGTAATGTTTTTGTATGTTGATGTATATAACTTATTAGTGTGCGTAAAATGTAGTAGTGTTGAAGATTTAGATATGTGTGTGTTAATAATGACACAAAACTTTGTTGAGTGAGTGTGTCAAGTTGTCTATGTAGTGTTTCCTCGTCCCGCACCAAAAGTGACAGAAATTTTTATTCGTAATATTAGGCGCGTTACAAGTCCATAGGTTAAATCGTCCAAGTGCACTCTAGGTTCTGCCTCCTATGCCTAATTAGTATGTAGTATGACATACGTCATGCGCGACTGGCTCGCGAATAGATCACCAATTGTGCACGATAGATGGCGTTACACTACACGGAATCACCCCGAGCCCGCGAGCTAATTGAAGTGAACAGTTAATATTATGTTTATACTATAAGCATTTTATATGCTTATCTTTTAAATAAAAAGGTAAGCAGTGCTTTTAAGTCTCTATGGACTGCACCCCACTGCCCGGCATGTATTCCAGATTGCGATGCGACTCGCGCGCCACTTTGATGGTACCTACTTTGTCAGAAACCAGCTCTCAAGTACCAACAACACCTGTATTAACTTAATGGGATGAACGCTACGCTAACGCACATAACAATCAAACAGACAGACACATTGATTTTTCAACAGTTAACATTTTATCTGTATTTTTAGTAAAAAGTTTAATTTAAAACCGATTGCGTTTTACGACCATATTTAATTCATTATGGTGATAAGTAACAGTTCATAAATAATCACACCAAAATTAAAATGTTTTGATAAAAAACCGATAAAGATAAATCGTAATAAAATTAAAAATCAACACTATTCCTGGCAACACCTTAAGGCCCAAGTAATAATATTCTTCAATGGCAACACAGTCAGTTTCAATGACAAGTGAAATTGAGAGGTCATTTCGTTTTCGAGAAAATTAATAATTTTCGATTTGTGCGAACTACGCATCCGTGTTTTCGTGTTATCTAAAGCAGTGTAATTAAAGTTTTGTAATAAAAAGTTCTATTGGTGAGTTGAAGAACGCAAATCAATATTTTTTCCTACAAACTGTGTTAATTCGATATTTTCCATAGGGCGTTATAACGTGTGTCGATTATGCGTAGAGGAGGTAGAGGTAATTAAAAGTAGGTACATCTTTTCATCGATGGTGAAACTAGAATTACGACTTTTACGTGGCATAAGTTGTATGTGCGTTAAAATCCTATTTTTCAACACCCGTCCGTTGTAAGTTAGTAAAACTATGCAAACATCCGTTATCGTTCGTTGCGGGAGCAAACGATAGTATATTTTAGGATTTCCGAGTTAGAATCGTGTTGTGAACGAGGTAAACTGAGCATGTAATGGATTGAATTGTATAATATGTGTTTTTAACAAGATCGCACGAACGGCGCAGACTCCTGTAAAGTGGTATTGTATCAAAGTCAAATGATTTATTCAAAATAGGTAATTAATAACTCTTTTTGATGGTCAGATGTTGGATTTCTAAGATATAGTGGTGATAATTATTACGCAAACTTAAAACTAAAGCTACGAGGATTCAAAACGCGCCCAGGTCTGAGAAGAGCCCACAACAAACTCAGCCGGGTATTCTTTTTATTATCACCACTTTACAAAATTATTGAAACTTATTAGAACCGTATCCGTTAAGCAACTCGATCCCAAGCTTGCTTATCATTTAAATAATCCTTTACATTGTAATAGGATTTTTCAATGTAAAGGATTATTCAATTAGTTTACGTTTTATGAAAACTTTGAACTTGTTGAGAGACATCTCCAATATAAAATAAACTTGGAACCCAATTAAATAGTATTTATATTGTAAGACTAGCTTATGCTCGCGACTTCGTCCGCGCGGACTACACAAATTTCAAATCCCTATTTCACCCCCTTGGGGGTTGAATAATCAAAAATCCTTTCTTAGCGGATGCCTACGTCATAATAATGCCTACGATATAATAGGAATAAAAAAAGGTAGTATTTACATAGAAATGATAAAGTTCTAGGTTGGAGTGTGGTTTGCCTAGAATAAACTCGTCACTCTTATTTTGAAGATAAGAGAAGTTATGTGTGCAGAAAAAACAAACAGCTCTACAAAGTGTAGTGAAAAACATCAATTTAACAGCTGTATTTACTAACAAATAACAAACCTACTGAAACACATCAGTGCCAGGCTGTTAGCCACAGTAATAGTGGAACTGGCGACAAAATGGTGTAATTAAACTTCTATTTAAAATCTTTTTTTCTTCTCTAACCCAGATGTTTTTAGCTCACTGAGTTCAAATATGAATTCATTTCCAAGCAAAACAACTTAAAATGTTGCCAAAATTGAGTCCAAAGTTCATGTTTTTTGACCAAAATGGTACAATTACAGTAAAGGTAAAACGACTTTCATTCAGTATTTGCTCCTATAATTGTAAATGACACCTGGTTCACCAACTCTTCAATAATTATTCTAACAACTAAGTAAATAATGGGGCCGATTCTCTTGTACACAATCTCTAAACTAAACTAAAAATTAACAGGTCTAAATCTAGTGCTATCCTTTTCTGCAAGCAACATTATGAAAAGGATAGCAATAGATTTAGATGTGTCATTTTTGTTTAGTTTAGAGATTTTGTACAACGGAATTAGCTACAATACTAGACCAAAAATAATAATCTGTTGATTACTACCATTATAATTGTGTAAATGATTTGTAGTTAGTTAGGTACCACTTAAAGCTGTGCTGATTTATTTAATTATTTTGATTTGCAGCCAGTATCCCTGGCATCATTCCATGCGGACATGATTAATACAGCAATTAGATTATGCTAGCTTTATATTTTATTTCAAAATTTTCATAAAAAAAATAAAAATGAATGGGCAGTCAGTGGGTACTGCCAACAAAAGAGAAAACTTAAAACCATGAAAAAAATTAGGAGCTCTTAGAAGGCACTTTGATTACCAAAAGCATACTTAAAACTTCTATTAAAAACTGAACCTTAATGGATTGTGTTAAGGAACTTTAAAAGCTAATAACATGATCATGTTGGTGATGCAACCTTGAAGTTTTTACCCATCTCAAAATAAAAATATGTTTGGTACAATTGGAACATATTGGTAGATATTACCCATCTCAAAATGAAAATATATTTAGTATAATTTAAACATTTTTCAGGGGTTTTATTGAATTTTAGTCTATTACCCGGCCATCTCAAAATAAAAATATTTTTGGTATAATTGAAACATATTTCAGGGGTTTATATTCATTTTAGTCTTATTACCCATCTCAAAATAAAAATATTGTTGGAATCATCGTCATGATCAACCCATCGCCGGCTCACTACAGAGCATGGGTCTCCTCTCAAAGTGAGAAGGGTTTGTCCATAGTCTACCACACTGTCAGGTTAAAGCAAGTGATATTTAATTGGAACATATTTCAGGGGTATTATTTATTTCATTTTGGTCTAATCTCTTAAGCTATAAGAACCTACTCTTATCAGTTAATATAAGTCAAGTCCACGTAAGTGGGTCTGTCATTTATTATGATAGATAGATAATGCAACAAAGTCATTGCTAGTAGACTTTGTAGTCATTTGTCTTGCTTCACAAAAACTGTAAATACATACACAAAGCTAACTAGATGTAGACATGATATTCAAATGTAGTCAAGTATAGCTAATACACAACTGATTTAGCAACTGTAGAATGCAAGAAACATAAATAACAGCATGAAAAGGTGGCCTTATTGCTACTAGCTCTCTGTAACTGGCAATCTTTTGTGAAAGGATTTAAAAAGCAGGTGCAAACTATTTAGATAGGAAAAGATGTTATATATTAGGCCATCAGCTAGTTGGAGATTGAAGAAAAGCTGAACTTTAGTCGTTAGAATGTCTAAAGTGCTAGGATAAAGTATATTTTCATCGATTTGTTTACTTTATAAAAGAAGTTAAGCCAAAATCTAAATATATACTATATATAAAAAGAAAAGGTGACTGACTGACTGATCTATCAACGCACAGCTCAAACTACTGGATGGATCGGGCTGAATTTGGCATGCAGATAGCTATTGTGAAGTAGGACGAAGCGGACGAAGTCGCGAGCATAAGCTAGTAGATTATAAGACTCACGTTTTTAGGACCTGTGTAATTTATTAAAAATTTTCCTATCAGTGATTGATCGAGGGTGTGGTTTGCAGGATATTCTAGACAGGATGAAGAGCACTAGAAGGTTCCCTTGGCTGTGGGCCAGCTTCCTGCTGCTGGTGGGCATTGCTGGACTGGTGGCCTATGACGTTCAGAGGGTCGGAGGCGACTTCCCCAGTAAGTAATTTGTTTATTTTAAAGAATATTAGCCAAGTTTATTGCTCACTAATATTCCCCTTTCCCCTCCAATTAGGCGTAAAGCTTGTGCTATGAGTAGGTACGACAATAGTGCAACGAGTGGGATTTGAACCGGCGACCTTTCTGTTTTCAGTCCACTCCTTTATCCGTTGAGCTATCGAGGCTGAATGAGGCGAATTATATTATTGCAGGATATTCTACTTTTAGACTGGATGATAAGCACTATTATGTACTCTATCCACGGAAAGAAGTTAATATTGCGCTCTCTCTGTTACGTAACCCCATACAAATTATAGAGACAAAAATCTCAGTGGGCGCTAACCATTTTGAATTACCAACCAATCACAAACAAAACTATGTTTTCTAATTGAATTTCGAATGTTTTATTGAAAACATTTTCGAATTGAATTTCGAATGTTTTTTGAAAACATGTTTGTGATTGATTGATGCTACAAAATGGTCAACTCAGCGCCCATTGAGATTTTTGTCTATCTGTTTGTGGGATTATATTTTAACAGAGAGAATTCTATACTAACCTCTTTCCACAAAGAGAGTATAGCAGCTTCTTTTGGCTGTGGGCCAGGGTATAAGATATAGCTGAGATAGCTTATATCCTGGAGATAACAGAGATACCACTTATGCTGTATTTTTCTAGACTGAAATCCATGTAGATTGATTGATTACTAATTTTTACAAAATATTGTTTTGACTTTCTGTATTGTTTGATATCGCAGGACATTGTGTTTAATCCGGATTTTAGCATTATATAATAAAATCTCTAACGAAAATACTTTTATTCAAGGCCAACGTGTGACCTTTATAAAGCAAAATAGGTGACCTTTTGATAGTAATGTTTAGGCGATAACATTTTTGATTTGTAAAGGGTATCTATATTCCTAATAGCCAGTGATATCAGAATGGTTAAAGATTTCAACCTCCTATTCATGGGATCCAGGGTTCGTCCCACTCAATTTTGAGGATCGTGGCTCCCTCGGGATATCACCTTCACGATGTTGCGCCATTTTTCCATGTGTGAGGCCGTACGGAAGTTGCAGAAGATGTGTCCGCTTCCCGAATCTGGTGTGACCAACGTCTCGGGCTTCGTCAGCGGCGTTTCTTTCCTTTGATCTTGCCAGCGATCAGCAGTTTCTCTATACTACTCGCGTTTTTCCTAGCAATGTGACCGAGTAGTCGAGTATCTGCCGCAGACAGATGTTGGACAGCCGCATCTTGATCTTCAATGTTTTTAAAATCGAGACGTTGGTCTTCTCCGTCCAGGAAATGTTGAGCATCCGTCTCCAGCACCACATTTCAAAGGCATCAATTATTTTATGTTATTTAACCAATAAAATCGGCTGATATCTGGCCCCATTAGGCCACATGTCCCTCATCAGGACGTCTCAGTCGCATCGGATATCAGGGATCCTGAGACGCCTTATATTTGACGCGGACGGTACCGTTGGGTTTTTTAGTGGGTATGCTGACGGCTGTTAAAAAAATTGCCAGTGAGTCCCATATAACCGCCCTTGTGCGGTATGCGTAACTGCATTTTTACCAGCGGAAAAAAGGTCACATGTCCCTGACAAAGTCAGAATCAACTACAAAACATTATACTTTTCACATTAACTAACAAGCATGTTTCTCTTATCACTAGGTGATAAGTGAAATTGTTTGGAAAGGCATGGCAGATTAGATAGCGTGTAACCTTTTGGACCAGATGCAGTTCATGTTGATCATAACTATTAGACTTTGTAAATACACTGTTAATGAAATATTATATCAATTACAAGTTCATGCCTGCGTATTCGTTCATATATTTCCGTTTTAAAAAGGCCTGTGTGAACTTTCTGGGATAAAAAGTAACCAGAGTTTCTCGAGCATACATGCTTTTTTGTGAGCCAAGTTTTGTCAACATAGGTCCAGATAGGCTGTGAAAAGCTAACAGACATACAGACACACTTGCGCATTTATAATAAGGGTACTAATTATTCCTATCTTATTACAGAAAGCACAACTGGTAAACTCATGAAAGACCTTGGTATACTGGAACAGAGTCAGTACGCTTGGCAAAAAACACTTTCCACATCAGCCAGAGGCTACTTATGGCTCGAGACCAATGCACCGATATACTACACTCTAACCGTTGAAGCTGTGTCACCATACGCCCAGTTATCCAAAGAAGCACTGATAGTAGGTTCGAAGAAACTTGGCATACTATACGGCAATATGAGGGATTATATTGTTGAAAAAACTCCAGTTGTGGTTTCGACGATAGACCAGTATGCCCCTGGAGTGATAGACACGGTGCAGGGGTATGCAATCAGCGGGTTCACAGCTGTCAGAAAATATTCTAACGATTATTACCAGCTAACAGCTGATTACTTAAAGACTAAGGTTTTTGTGTGAGTATTTCTTATATTAATTTGTTGTAACGTTGTTTTCATTTTTGTTGTAAACTTGATAATTAATTAGTTTACTAAGCTGATTAGTTTAGTAAACTAATTTACCTAATTACTACTAATCAACTTACCTAAGTACTAAACCAATTAACTTACCTGACCTAACTAATTAAATAAACAATTATGCAACAATATCTCCAGACCTTACTACATAAGTACTAGTACTATACTCTTTCCACGGAAAGAAGTTAGTATAGCGCTCTCTTTGTTATGTAATCTCATATATCACAAGTGAAACTATTTATTCGAATTGAATTTCGAATGTTTTTAGAACATGTTTGTTATTGGTTGGTGACTCAAAATGGTTAACGCCCACTGAGAGTTTTGGCTGTCATTTGTATGGGATTACATAACAGAGAGAGCTCTATACTAATTTATTTCTGTGGATAGATGTTGTTTTTTACAGAACCTTAGAAAGGAATAGAAGCTACTAAATCTATCTACATTTTTCTTACCGTACCTACTTTAAAAATCTCAAAAATTAAAAGCAATAAATGTATAGGCTTTTCAGTAGTTAATTTTTTTTCTATTTCAGCGGTGAATGGGCACCAGAGATCCTCCAGAGCAAGACGGAGCTAGCCCTCAACGCGACAAGGTTCCACATGACGTCATACTTCCACTGGTTCCGGCACCAAGTGCACGTTTACTCGGAGATACCCTGAAGCCTTCCCACCACTGTGATGTGATAAGACGTTGATCAAGTGTTATTTCATATTTTTTTACTAGGCTTAGTACAAGTTTGCACGTCTCGACAACGTTGATAGATTAAATTAAAATGGTCTTTATTTTAGTGTACAATATTTGTTATAATTAAGTTATTTGCATCATAAAAAACTCGTGAGTGCCTCGCGGTAAAGGCCTCCTTCAACTCTCGCCAGTGATTACGATCCAGTGCCACCCTTCTCCAGAATGGACCAGCCGTTAGTTTCAGCGCGTCCTCCCATGCTGCTGACTTTTTTCTTTTCCCGTCTCGTAGGTACCATTGTGTCACTAGGATACTCCACTTTTCTTAATAGAGATTTAAATGTTTTACCACGGCAAAATCCAAACAAGCTTTAATATTATAATATTATAATATAATATTAAATAAACGAAAGGAACGCCAGATCATTTTAAACCTGTCGTGTTCCCTATTTTTTTGTAGTATAAGATCGAAAATGTCTGTATATCAATGGACGAAGTCGTACTTTGACGTCATAGTGCTTAGATATTCAAAATCATCAACGTTGTCGAGACATGCAAACTCGTTCAAAGCCTTCAGGGTACCTAAAGGTGATCGCACATACATACATTACGCACCGCACATATAGCATTTTTATTATTTCTTATCTTTTTTTTGTTGTGATAGTTTTCTATTTATTTTTTAAAATCCGCGTTAACACTAAATCAATTTTAGACGAGACTTTCGCAAAATGGTGCTTATTTTTGTGAACTCGAAACAATAGTGCTATCCTTTTCACTAATGTTCCCTGCGGGAAAATATAGCGTTACTTTGAGAGCTGTCAATTTAGTTCAGAGATAAATTACCATTATATTTTCCCCTGTTATAATTGCAAGATACACTTGTCAATTTTACGAAGGTCAAAATAGAATTTAGTACTAAAAATTCTTGTATACGGCGACTGCATCGAACGCCCTACGTAAAATGCGGATGATGTCGTTTTTTTAAATAAAATTTATTGTCAGTTTGCCATCGTGCAAACTGCGTTGCTGGCAGCGTGTGCTATAATGTGCGATTACCATAAGGGTGAGACCAAACGAGCGTAATTTTGTGAGATTTGAGTTGCGTTTTTTAAGTCGTGGAACATTAGCAAATAGCAGCACATTTTGCGTCGTCATGTAGCACAACCCGGACTTCTTACATGAAACCGAATGCAGCCTTAATGATTTCATTACTATCCTGAATATTTCTTATGCGATGCGGCATGGCATTTTATCGTAATCGCGCAGCTGTAATAGTTTTTTCATAATATCTCAATTTTTTGATTGAGCGTTGAAATGTTTTTCAGAAGACTCGCAAAATTGTGCTCGTTGTGGTTTGGCCATAAAGTCTGCGTTTAGTTACTGCAATAATACACCTATCTCACGTTACGGGGCTGTAAATATATTATTATTTATGATGATTCAGTAAAATGCGAACTAAACATCACATGAAATGTAATAAATAAAATGAATCATGAATAATAATTTAATTGTAATCATTTCGTAACATTTTTTTGATGTTTTATGAATTTATCAGCATAATGTCAATTTCTTTTTCATTCTTAAAATATCGTTTCTCTTGTTCCCTCTTTCTTCTTTATATTGTTTTCTCGAATTATATTTAATTTTTATGAGTTTGTTATTACCCTTGTTTATATTCTACCTTAAAACGATGGACAGTTTATTTTACCATAAGGTTGATGCCAGACAAGCGTTATTTCCGCAGCGCAATTTCTGTCGCGTAATCTACGAATGAGGCACAAACTGGACTTTAATATTAAACTGAATGCAACGTATTTACGCGACTAAAAAAACGCAAGTCATAACGCACAAATTACGCTCGTGTGGTCTCACCCTAATGGTGAAAAAGTAGTATTTTTAAAAATCTTGTCTATTGACTAAAATCACGAGTATTTATAATTTCAATTACAAAAAAATATTCATGGATTTGTCATAAAGCAATACTTCATATCATTTTCAAGGTATATTTATTAAATTCTATTATGACAATATATTAAGACATTCATTAATCAGTATTTAGAAAAAAACATTCCCTGAGAGCATTTAAAATGATTGTAAATCGAGAAATAATAAATTAAAATTTACTAACATTGAAATTTTATTTACTCTAATCAACTAGAAAATACCTTTTGAAATGTGTGATGAAATGTTAATATAAGTTTTGTAGTGTATTTATGTGTGTTTTTAATGTTAAATATACAGGGTGGTGATGAAAATACGACGTTAAATGAAATAGCTAAATAAATGATTAATGTACATACATATTTAATTTTTTTGGTTCACAATGTGTCTAATGCTGTTGTATACCTACGTCCGCGTCCTACAATCACTGAAACTAAACTAAAATGATAGTGTTTTATTATTGATATCCCTTTTATAATGCTTCCTGCGAAAAAGAATAACACTATACTCTATCCACGGCAAAAAATTCGTATAGCGCTCTCTCTGTTACGTAATCCCATACAAGTGACAGAGACAAAAATCTTAGTGGGCGTTAACCATTTTGAATCACCAACCATCGAAATATAATTTTCAAAAAATATTCGAAACTCAATTCGCAAATATAGTTTCGTTTGATTGGTTGGTGGCTCAAAATGGTTAACGCCCACGGAGATTTTTGGCTCCGTCATTTGTATAGGATTAGCTTATGCTCTCGACTTCGTCCGGGTGTACCACACAAATTTCAAACCCCTATTTCACCCCCTTAGGGGTTGAATTTTCAAAAATCCTTCCTTAGCGGATGCCTACGTCATAATAGTTATCTGCATGCAAATTTTCAGCCCGATCCGTCCAGTAGTTTGAGCTGTGCGTTGATAGATCAGTCAGTCAGTCGCCTTTTCCTTTGATTACGTAACAGAGAGCGCTGTACTAACTTCTTTCCGCGGATAGAGATTGTACCACTAGATTAACCACATTAACTTACCACAAAAACGTTAGTCGCGGTTTAACTGTAAGTTAAAATGAGCGTCTGTTTTTTTTTTTATTCGTTTTTTGCATCGCGCCTAGAGTATTTGTGGCACTTAAGTCGGTAGTTTTTACTTTTAAGAGATTATAGGGACTTTACAAACGGGTGTTGTGACCAGAATACAAAAAATAATTATTTATTGACCATTGTTAGGGTAGGGACACATCTCGGAGAATTCCGCACGAGGAAATATTTCCGCGCAAGTAATATAGCGCTCCCGTAACATTTCTTTACATCGCATTCCAAAGAAATTCCTCCAGATTTGTCCCTGGTACTACTTTACAAATTATGGCCGATTTACATTGATACAATCTACCAGAATAATGGTCTTATCCTAACACACTTGAGCTGCGCTGCGCGACGCCGCGCGGCAAGTATAGTTTATATGAGTTTGTATGGAGCAAAGCGCACTTGCTCCGAGTTCTGACACGGCAGCGCGGCGGAGATCTATAGAGCGCACTCTGACTTAGCTTAGACTTAAGACAGAGTTAAAACGAGATAGAGCTATATCTCTCACATAAATCTGTCTCGTTTTAACTCAATCTCAGCCGTGATTTTATATCTGCAGTCTACTTTTCTATTCAGAGCGACTGTTATCGTCTGGACACTAACCAGTGTCATTCTATGTTACCAACCTCAGTTGCAGAGTATGGAATAAACCCACAGACACATTATAGACTGTGTTGTAGTGTATTACATTTGAACGCGACGATCGACCAATCAGGAAGCGCCTCAAGCGCATATTAATGACTGCGTTGCTGCGTATGCAAATTCCGCTATGTGGAAAATTAGAAGTATTCAGGAATATTGGGGCTAACTTGTATCTGAATTTTTTAAAAAAATTTTTTTTTACTAAAGCTATACTTTTAGATCCAAATTACTTATTAATTACTCTTGAACTAGCAGTTAGCACACACGCAAAAGAACGGGTTTATCGAGTCGAAGGTCACCTTAAAACACGGGCAGCCCAAAAATTCTCAACTGCGATAGCTCGGTCTTAGGTGGTCATCGTGTTGAAAAGATTAGTCAAAAAATCACAGTGGATTTTTCATGCGCAGCGACAATACGTACACATTAGGAGATCACTAGATTTTCCTCCTTGCCTTTCCTCAACACAGTAATATTGTGCCTGCGGCGTAAATAATCAATTCCAGGCCATCGTCCGAATGAACTTACTGGATCCAATGGCTGAAGCTGAATCGAATAAGTCGAATGTAAACCGGTCATAAATTGAGATTTTAAAAATTTTTGTAACGTGGTCAATTTATTCAATGTCGTATGAGCGTCGTCACCGTGTCGTATTGAGATTAAAGAGGAATGAATTTCTTTATTTAAAGTTTTTTATTTCCAACTAGCAAATTTCAAACCCCTGTTTTACGTCTTTTGGGATTAAATTTTCAAAAATCCTTTCTTAGCGGATGTCTACGTCGTAATAGCGATCTGCATGCCAAATTTCAGCCCGATCCGTCCAGCCCCCCAATTGTGTAAGAATAACCATGTCATGGCTATCGCAATCGTCAAGAATTCTGCCCTTTGATTGGCTGTGAAAAAATGAAAACAGCGAATCAACCAATCAAAGGGCAGAATTTCTTGACGATTACGATAGCCATGAAATGGTTATTCTTACACAATTGGGGGGCAGTAGTTTGAGCAGCTGTGCGTTGATAGATTAGTCACTAGTCAGTCAGTCAGTCACCTTTTCCTTTTATATGTATATTTAGATATGGTACATAATAATTCATGTTGTTCTGCCATAATAATTCTCCATGGCCATTGGCTACTTTCCTGAGTGAATGCTATTTTTAGCAGCAGGTTTTTTTATTCCGATACAGGTTAGTCCTTGACTGCAATCTCACCTGGTGGTAAGTGATGATGCAGTCTAAAATGCAAGCGGACTAACCTGGAAGGAGTATGGCAGTTTTTATTAAACCCATACACCTTTGGTTTCTACACGGCATCGTACCGGAACGCTAAATCGCTTGCCGGCACGACTTTGCCGTTAGGATGGTAACTAGCCACGGCCAAAGCCTCCCACCAGACAAAAGCAGGTACTTCTTTCAAGACGCTATTGTTGCTAGAGAGGTCTAAACCAAGGAAATACTTAAATCATAAATAGTTTATTTTCAACTTCACTTATTACTAAAGAACAATTTGTTGGTATTATTATAAATAGCTTCAGCTAGTTCATCAATATTTTCTTTCCTGATCGCTGCTAGTATCTCCAAAACTTGGCTGAAAAGAAATAAAACAATAATTGAAGATACTACTTCTGATACATGTGGTGAGCGCTGTGGTCTTATGAGTAGGTCTCGGGTTCGAATCCTGGCAGGAGCAGTTCCAGAATTTATAATCTCAATAGACTTTGGTCTGGTCTAATGGAAGGCTTCGGCCGTTACCTTACCGACACAGTTCACGACGGAATTTCTAACAAAACATCGAGGCTTCGGCGTCACTGTCAGGCGTTAAATGTTAGTACATTTGACGCAGTAAGCGTTCCGGTACGATGCCGTGTAGAAACCAAGAAGGGTTGTTGGGTTTAATAAAAAAAGGAACTGCAAATTCCATACTTACACAATATTCACAGGTTCATTCCGTCCTTTCACTTGACTCTCAGATTCCACAGAGTACTTTTCCTTCTTGACAGAGGGGAGCTTGGTGACAACGTGCGAGTATCCCGGGTGGGTGGGCTTCACTTCACACCATGGGCAGTCTGTCTCTATCATCAGTCTATCCTGTGGTATCTTGGATGCTACCTTTAAATTCTCCTTTGTTCTGAGTGAACTGGAATATTTTAAAAAATCGTTTAACCTATTAAAAAAACATCTCCAGTTGACAGTTAGGGCACTTAAACCTTACTTTTTTGAGAGCTGGAAACCCTGGACAAAGTGGGGGATTTTCAATCAATTAGGTTCGCCCCTCGTGAAGGTGTCTGTGCTGCCACAACATTGGTTCTTCAGTGAAACTTTCGTATGCCGCACTATTACCCCTCCCTCCCTCCCCACCCCCCCCTTGTCTATTGCCCAGAACTCATATTGCCCGAAACCAGAGTGAACTAGAGTCAGGAAACTCCGTTTGATCCTGAATCAACATTTTTTTTTTAAAGAATATTAACCATGTTAAATGACTAATATTCCCCTTTCCTCTTCAACTAAGCGTCAAGCTTGTGCTAGGAGTAGGTACGACAATAATGCAACGGGCGGGTTTGAACCGGTTTGCCCACCGTTTGGTTTTCAGTCCACTCCTTTTCCCGTTGAGCTATTGAGGCTCATATCATATATCAAATAATAGGCTATGGTGACATGATATCAAAGAATAATAGGGATACCTAGCGTCAAATATAGTAACATGCCAGTGATATCGAAGAATCAATGTTTTATAAGTAGTTCCCAAACTGTCATGAACTGTACCGAAACCAACTTTACAAAAAAAAATTCTTCCAACATACCATCCATTTATTCCTATATACAATCTGAGACCTAGGATTTTGTCCAGCGCCTCCTGAGTACCGTCAAAGGAATGCACCACACCACCAGCTATGTGTTCCTTATTCCTGCTCAGGATTTCAACTAAGTCATCAGCTGCAGCTCTGCAGTGGAGGAATAAAGGTAGGTTGTATTCACTGCTTAGTTGCAGTTGGAATTCAAAGAATCTGAAAGAAAATGATATTTTTTGAAGAGCCCTTCCAACATTGTTTAAACATAATATGTCAACTTATGGCCTTCAGCAGAATATTGCATGAAAATATAAAAAGCTATATATTTCAGGGGGGCTCTCATGGAGTAATCGAGTCTCGTGGTAATCGGGGGCTTTAAAGTGGAGATTGAATTTGAAGATTACATATATGTATGTCAAAAACGGCTACATATTGATATAAGAAACTGAAACTTTTTCAGTTATATCCTCTACTTGAACAAATAATAAAATTAGTTAAATATTATAAAGAAACGAAATCATTTCATTTTAATGGTATTTTTAACATAACTTCACAATAATGTTAATGGTGCTGATCGAAAATTATAGGATAATGCAAGGTCTTAGTTTGGGGCTAACCACTAGTATTTTGAACTTTTAGAACAGCTAATTCATTTACTTACTTCAGCTGTATATCTTTTTCACAAAAGTGTAACCTCTCGTAGTCCAACCCGCACTCTCCGATAGCTACAACTTTGTCTCTATTTTCTTCAATCAATTCCTTCAGCCCTTTGAGATAAGCATCAGGGTTGTCCACGAACTCCCTGCACCGTGTCGGATGACATCCTACGGTAGAAAATAATTGAGCTGAAAATTATAGTATGCTATTGATATTTTAATGATAAAAAAATTGATAGAAATCTTGTAGCTAGTACTAACATTAATTTAAGCCATATTATAACTGCTAGAGAGTCTTATATCTGTTACCTTTACCCAGCCTATCCATTTAACCAATTTTGGTAAAAGGTACAGAGATAGCTTGCATCCTAGTGATATCCATAAGGTTTTTTGTACCCTGGAAAATCGAAGAGTTTTCTCAGGATTTTTAAAATCCTAAATCCAATGTTTCAACCAACAAGGACTCAAGAGAAACAACAGATAGATAGGACAGTATGATACATATTTATACATACTAATATTACAAAATTATGAAGGTGTGTCTGTGTGTCTGTTACCTTTTCACAACCTATTTGGTAGGTATAGAATTATAGATAGACCAAAAGCTCATGAAATGAAATTCCATTCCAACTATTACATAGGATATTCAAAGAGTAGTGTTGCTAACTTTGGAATTTCATTTCCGTATTTATTTATTTTTTCTGTTTCCATATTATTCTGGTCTGCCTATACTACATAAATAGCTTGCATCCTGAACATAGAGATTATCACTAAACCAGCTCATTCAGTTGTTATAGTATAGAAAAAATGCTTACAATTTGTATTCGCAAGTTCTATAGCCTTCTTACTGTCTACCAGACTGCCACCAGTTATTATCATTTTGTCCAAACCACCAGCCCAACTACGCCTTAAAACCTTCTCCAAATCTGGCTGGTGCTTCCTAGAACCATGGTACACACCTTGGTACATCTCATCTGTAAGGTTTGCGCCGATATCTATAAAAATCATTTAAATAACTTTGTTGAGAAAAGATTCGTGTATGAATAAAATTATTGTTTAAAATCGTGTTTGTTACTTGCCGATATATTTTCTTAAGGCAGTCATTCTTTTCATAAAGTTTTTATATCAATTTAATTTATAAAATACACAAAAGTATTCAAAATAGGAATAATGAGAAATATGATCAAAACTCAAAAGTTAGGTTATAATAATAATAAATGCATAATAAATGTCACTCAAATGTTGAATGTCAAACACGATCAAAACAAACTAGGGATGTCTCAACTCCCATTTTTTAAGATTCACAATCATGTTAAAAACCAGTACAAAGAAACATAAAATATCGGTTTTTTAAAATTATGCTTGATGCGAATACCAAAACAGTTATTATTTTTCACCCCTACAATATCGTTACTCTAAAAATATACTTATTAGTACTGATGTTTTAAAATTTTAAAAAGAATGACTAATTTTGAACCAGCGAGCGCGCGTTGGATTTTGATTTCTGAGGGTAGTTTATTAATTATTAAAGTTAAGACTATGTATGAATGAACCAAATGATTAGAGTCTGTGCCGAAGTGGAATTAAACAGCGAATTAGCGAAGACTGTCGAGCTTGTAATATTGTAAGTGTTTTTTTAAATAATACCTACCTATACATCTGTACCTATTCATTAAGGCGGGAGGGAGACATAGCTATAAGTGCTTTTTCATATCGTTTGGGTAAAGAAAGGATGATTGAAAAACAAATCGCACGACAGGATAGACACCACAGTCATCGCGCCTCACTTTGTACCTATAGTCTGCGACAGGTTGAGATGGCAATCGGAGTATAGGCGGGCGTTCCCTCCCCGATTGCCATCTCCACCTATACTATCCAAATAGATTAGTACTATATCACCCACTGTGTAGGTTCAAGATGAGAGATCTTGTTTCGAGATGCCTATTAGTACCTACCTTCACGCCACCTGCAACTTGCAAGCATTTATTTATTGGCTACTTTAGCTTATATGCCCACGACTTCGCGTGGACTATACAAATTTCAAACCCCTATTTTATTAGGTAGGTACCTTAGGGTGTTGAATTTTCAAAAACCCTTTATTAGCGGATGTTTACGTTATAATAGCTATCTGCATGGCATGTCTGATCAATTCAGTAGTTTGAGCTGTGCGTTGATAGGTAAATCAGTCGGTCAGTCCCACAGGTCAGTCCTCTTTTCCTTATTTAGTTGTACCACATGAGTACTTATGTTTGTACCTACTAGTAAGTATCTACGTCTACCTAGGTACCTACCGGGTAATTTAAAAAATACTAATAGTAGGCAACGTAACTATTCTCGTATTTAGCCGCAACATGATCTACCTATAAAAGTCAAAGAACTCTGAAAACTGGAACCGCGCTTTACCGCGCTTATAAAAACAGAGAAATAACCTGTCTCGTCCCCGTCTGATCAAGTTTGTATTATTAATAATACTTATCTACTTAAATCGGTAAATGATTGCAATCCGATACTTATGTATCTAAGAATTTTTTGATTATGATAATATCGATCGCATATTATGATGACGTGTCTGCGCTTGAAACTATAGGTACTTTCATACAGCGCGCAGCGCGGAAAGCGAAATGTTTACTGATGAACCAATATTTTAAAATATAACTGTATGAATTTTGAATATGTCATTCAATGTTCTCAGCGTACATATTCAAAATCCTTTGATCTTTTATCGTTTTGTATTTTGTGTCTTTTTTCTTGTACCTTTATTTGTATTTAAATTTATTATTAATCATCTAGTTAGTGTAAGTGGCACTGCCGTTCTAATAAGATATAAATAAAATAAATAAATAACATTTAAGTACCACCTAGTTACTTATTTTTTTAAAATAGCGAGCAAACGAGCGGGCGAGTCGCAGTGAGAACCGAACCGGGGCGCGGCGGCGCGGCGCCCGGCGCAAATGTGTTGCCGGTTTGCCAGGATTTTTTTTTTCTCAAGTTCAAGAGTGGAATTTTTTGAAAATCGGAAGGGGGGGGATATCCTGAAACAAGTAATAAGTTCTACTTCTTTATTTTTGATGGAATGTCTAATTTTCAATTTTTATGGGTATAGCTTGAGAAATCACGGACTATCATACAAACTTTTATCTCGGCCTGAAGATTCAAGGCTTGACTTTACAGGGCATTAAAGCTGTAGGTAGGAATGGTATAGTCCGCGACAGGTTGAGATGGCAATCGAGGTATGAGGCGGGACGACGCGACGCCCTCACACCCGAACGTCAGCCGCGCTCGCCCGCACCGGGTTAGTAAATGTAATCAGTACCCTTATTATAAATGCGAAAGAGTGTTTGTTTCTTGGTTTGTCCTTCAATCACGCCGCAACGGTGCAACGGATCGACGTGATTTCTTGCATGGCTATAGATAAAGACCTGTAGAGTGACATAGGCTACTTTTTATCCCGGAAAATCAAAGAGTTCCCAGGGGATTTTTAAAAAACCTAATTCCACGCGGATGAAGTCGCGGGCATCAGCTAGTATCTATATAGTTTACCACGCTGACCAAGTGTGGATTGACAGATCTGTGGAATACAATCGAATAAATTTGTTAACCTTTGTGTGGACAGATTTCCCTAACTACCAACTACTTGGGCACTTATACGTACCATTTCTTATCTACGGTCAATCAATAAAATTACAAAACAAATTAAAGTAAAGCGATATTTTAAGAGCGCATCTCAAGTTGATCTGCCAGTTGGAATTGGACACTCGGACGAGCAACATGGGGACAATAATTCTGGTTTTGATGGGTAAGCTAAAGTTATCTTTTTTTTGCTACATACTTTACTTTTATTTCATTCTAAAAAAAAATTAAAAAAAATGGTTGTTAAAAATTCCTTATTGCCTCGAATCTCAAATTACAGCATGACGGTTTGCGCAGGTCAAAGTTATACCTATTATACTAGCTGATGCCCGCGACTTCGTTTGCGTAGATTTAGGTTTTTAAAATTCCCGTGGCAACTCTGACTTTTTATTTAAATAGAGATAGCGAGCAAACGAGCAGGTGGATCACCTGATGTTTGCCCATGAACATTTGCAGCACCAGAGGAACCGCCGATGCGTTGCCGGCCTTTTAGGAATTTGTTGGCCCGCCCCTTGAATAACCCCATGTTGTAATCTAAAGGGAACCCCGCCGAAGGGAGTTGATTCCACAGTTTGCATGTTTCCGGGATAAAAAGTAGTCTACGTCACTCTCCAAGTCTTTAACTATACCCATGCAAAAAATCACGTCATTCTGTTGCTCCGTTGTGACTGTGACGTACTTGACCTGTTATTTTTTTTTGGCAGCCACCATGGCCGGAGTAGCACACTCCCGATTCGGCGACTATACATTCCCGTCATACACCAGGTCTCCCCTCGGCGACTCAGTTGACATCGCGTCTATGAAATTCCTCAAGGTAAGCTACCATAACCTCAGACTAAGAATAAGGAGACTTGTCAAACGCGTATACCCGAAACCTTGACCTCCCGAATAGGAGGCGTACCTACGTTTTGGAACTATTAGGTTATCATGGCTTCGAACGCCATGATAACCTAGTAGGTGCGCCTAAAGACGGTAGCAAAGTAAGCTCGCGACTTCAAACTATAGAATTATTGTTGTTTGGATCTGTTGGGATATAGATAGATTACATAACATGACAAAGAAACTAAACTAAAAAAATAATTGTATGCAAAGGCGGCCTTATTGCTCACAGCAATCTCTACCAGGCAACCTTTATTTTGAATTCATAAGTATCAGTTAAAAGGAAAAACTTGGACGTCCTGCTTCAAATATATTATATCTCAAACAGGACGTTCACAACAAGTTGGTTTTTCTTTTAACTGATATTTTTCCTACAAATTCAAAATATCCCAACAGGATCAATTCCTCAAGCCGAACGTCGCGTCGTGTAAATTGGACGATTTAATATTAAGTATAGTCGGTGGGGGTCATAGTATGGACAATACCGCTACATCAGCTAGTTCAATGTCCCTCATGAGGTCCTACTAAGTAGTTTACCTTCGACTCCATTCTTGTCTGTACCTACAGTTAACGTCAGAAAAAAACTCTCGCTGAAACCTACGTAGTAGGATTTATCCATCTACAACGGACAACCTGTACCTATATAGTTCAAGGACCTTGTACCTATGTAGGACCTTGTACCTATGCAAGGACCTTGTACCTTGTCCTTGTGCAAGGACATTTAATTTACGAAATCTTCTTCTGTACTACTTATTGCTTAGGTAGGAATAGGTGTAGGTGGGTAGGTAACTAGTGGTTTCGACTTCGAGTGATGAGCGTACAAACATTGACAAACATTTATACATAGGTACCTAAATTATTTTTATTAACGATTTTTATAAACGATTAGGTAGGTACCTAATTAGTTAATAGGTACCTAATCGTTGCAGTTTTTGATTTGTATGTATTTTGATTTGATAATAAATAAAAAATAAAAAAATAGGTCCCTAGAATTTATTTTAATGACGTGTTTTTTTGCTATTTATCATAAAGAGCAACCAACCATAAAATTATCGATAATAACTATACTTAGGTATACCTACCTACTTGATAACAGGAAAACGCGTTTAGTAATGAAATCATCTACCTAAATCACTATCACTATATACTTATTATAAAAAAACAAATGCTACTCTAGTTTGTCTGTTTGATCCCATTATACCTACGCAGAAACTACTTAAAAAGTATAAAGTAGGTATGTTTGGTAAGGTGCTAGAATGGCGACCTCCCACCGGAAAGCGCAGCGTCGGAAGACCTCCACAAGGTGGCGAGACGACATCCAAGGAGTCGCAAGGAGATGCAGCAGAAAGTTGTCATCTATGTGGATATCTATTGAATGATGATGATGATGATGAAGTATGTTGGCAATCTGCCCCCCAATTGTATAAGAAAAACGTATTCATCGTATCCTAATCCTCAACAAATTATGCCCTTTGATTGGCTGTGAAAAAATGTAAACAGCGAATCACCCAATCAAAGGGCAGAATTTTTTGACGATTACGATAACGATGAATACGTTTTTTTGCACAATCGGGGGCTGAAAAGAATTAAAGATTAGGTATTGTCCTGCTTTTAGCGAAAAATAATTGTAGCGCCGAGTATAGCACCGAGTCTTGTATGTCAACCCTATAATAGCTACCTATACTAACTGGTACCTAACTTTTAACATAATTTTTTTACCAACAGGAAACGTACAACTCCGCAGCAGACAAGAGCGTAGTCTCGTCTCCATTCGGTATCATGTCACTTCTGGCGTTCTATGCGGCCGGAGCTGAAGGTGCGAACAGAGACGAAATCGTGCGCTTCCTCGGAGCTTCGGACTATAAACAGGTAAATGTTCCACTAGCAGCACAGTTCACGACAGTTATGAAACTTGTAACAAAACCATGAGGCTTCACCTACACTGACCCGTGTCAAGGTGCAGGCGTCAATTGTAGGCTATGAAACGAGGTATCAGGTATGTGACATGGGCCCTCGCGTCGTCCTTGTTGGGTTATGTTCGACTGCAGATGAGTAGATGACTGTATTAGGGTTTTCTGAAAAGAAATTCTCAGTACTTAGGTAGTTAGGTGAGTCGACATTCGACAATAATTCTACCGTGTAAACAATCACGTCAAGCTCACTTCCGCAAGTTTTCTAACTTGCTGGACTTGCCGCAAGTCACAAATGTGTGTACAATGTACATATACAATATTGCTCGTAGTGTAAACAATTCTGCAAATACTTGCGGAATAACTTGCAAGAAGTTCTTGCTAGTCTAAACCTCGCTTTAGGGGAAAACTTCCTGTAAATGATAAAATTAATAGGTAGGTATCTTAAATACGTAACAACTCGAAATCGACTAAACTATTAAGATAAGTCAAACACATTAGTAAACCTATCTATACAATGGTAATAATGGTATACTTATACCTACCTATAAGCAGAAGATCTGCATTTGTATTGGTGAAATGCAGTACAAATTCAAAGTTTTGTCGTTTTGTCGGTCTCAATGACCTCTGTCGTCTACTACTGTCTCTACAGTGCCTTACAAATCTCCTTCTAAAGGTCGATCGATATACATTACTTTCTGCCGCGTAATATTACCAGTTAGCCGCGCGAAACGTCTACTTACCTACTCTTCATATTTTTACTGATTTCAAAACTAGGTACTTACTCCACATTGGCACTGATTTCAAAAATGCTGAACGGAGCGCCTCAGAATATACTATGACGCCCCGATGTTAAACCAAGACAAGCACGCCCCTCAGCTAATGAGCTCTGTGACCAGCATTGCCAGACGTCCCGATTTTGGCGGGACGTCCCGAATTTTCAAGTCTAAATCAAATGTCCCGTGCGGGACAGGCTCAGTCCCGCTTTTCGGGGATAACTTAACCGTGCGTGCAGCGTGCTGAGGAAACGTGAGCGGGTGGCACAGACAAGCCCGACAAGAAAAAAATCTGTAAGATCTAATTGTCTTTAAGATATCTTTAGGAGTACTATTTTCTTGTTGGGAAGTGTGGATTGGCCGCCCGCCCCCGGAGCGTACCTAATGAAGATAAGCGCGCGATTTTTGCTGTACATAGAGTCACGTAAACGTCATTTGAATTCAAATAAAAAGATAAATATTTAAAAACTTCTGATTATATGCGTTTTTAGAGTTCCGTACCTCAAAAGGAAAAACGGAACCCTTATAGGATCACTTTGTTGTCTGTCTGTCTGTCCGTCTGTCTGTCAAGAAACCTACAGGGTACTTCCTGTTGACCTAGAATCATGAAATTTGGCAGGTAGGTAGATCTTATAGCTGACATTTGGGAAAAAATCTGAAAACCGTGAATTTAGGGTTAGATCACACAAAAAAAATTAAATTGTGGTCATGAACTAATAATTAGTATTTTCAACTTTCGAAGTGAGTGACTATATCAAGTGGGGTATCATATGAAAGGTCTTCACCTGTGCATTCTAAAACAGATTTTATTTATTTATATGCATCATAGTTTTTGAAATATCGTGCAAATTGTCGAAAAAATACGACTGTAGTACGGAACCCTCATTGCGCGAGCCTGACTCGCACTTGGCCAGTTTTTTTTAACATGTCCCGCTTTCGACGAAAGAATTCCGACTTTTTTCATTCAAAGAGTTCCAAAATCCCGACTTGGCAATTAAAAAATCTGGCAACGCTGTCTGTGACCCACTTCCTATCTTCTATCAATATAACGCCTGTTCAATCCCCAGCTGGAAGCGTCGTACGAGTCCCTCAGTCAGCGCTACGCGTCCATGGACCGCAGCTACCTGACCGTGGCCAACAAGGTTTTCGTCTCAGACAAGTACACCCTGCGCGACCAATTCAAGTACGCCGCGTCGGCCTACCGCAGCGACGTGGAGAACCTCAACTTTGAGAACACCAAGCTGGCTGCTGATACTATGAACCAATGGGTGAGTCTAACTTCTTCTTAAGGTTCCGTACCTCAAAGGGAAAAAGGATATAGGATCACTTCGTTGTCTGTCTGTCGTGGCTGTCAAGAAAAGGGAATGAAAACCTATAGGGCACTTCCCGTTCAATAAAATCATGAAATTCCCGTAGAATCATGAAATTTGACAAAGTAGTTCCAAATGTCTTGTAGCACAAGTAAAGAAAAAAATTCGAAACCCGTGATTTGTGGTTACGTCACAAAAAAAAAGATTTGTGTTCCGAAATAATTAGTTTACTAAATCACATCAAGATGGCGGTGCCCGTCAACTTGCAATGATGCGGTGTGCGGAACCCTTAGTGTGCGAGACCGATTCGCACTTGACCGTTTTTTAATATTATTTATTAGGTACCTATCTAATGCTTGATTCAGTTGTACCTATTATTTTATAAATTATTAAATTAAATAAGTAGACTTTGATAATAATATTTAGAGTAGGTAGCAATTAAAACTAAGATAAGAAATCTTGTTGTGGTAAAATTTAAAACATCAGATCAAATGTAGGTTAAACGAAAAAAATATATATTATTATGTAATACAGTTGCTAACTGATAAAATTCCACGTGTAACTAATATCTATAAGTAGGTATGTAGGGTAGTTAGAAAATATAAACAAATTACATTATCACTTCGGGCAAATTCTCCGTAGCTTCAGAATACATTGGACCGATAAGAAATTAGGTATCTAACTAAGTATATTATGAAATACCCTGGTGATATGAAAAATTTGATGTACATACCTATCCTATAGGTACTTACAAGGAAAGGAAGAGAGGTACCCATTTATGCACCAATGATGCACTTATGATCCTAATATGAGATAATATTATAGATACAACGATACCCGTAGTTCATACTTAGATGTCTCCTTCGCATTAAAGAATTAGGTAAATCGTTAGAGTACCTAAAAGTAATGTTCATTACTCAATCACACAAAAACGGCTGAACGGATTTGGATGAAATTTGGAATGCAGATAGATTATACCCTGGATTAACACATAAGCTACTTTTTATCCCGGAAAATCAAAGAGTTCCCGCGGGATTTTGAAAATATAAATCCACGCGGATGAAGTCGCGGGCATGAGCTAGTCAGTTATAATTTGTACTTAAGCAGTACTCTGTATTACATAAGTACCTATACCTAAAAGCCTGTAGTCTCAGAGGAGCCTACCCGGGATTCAAACTTGCAACCATAGCTGCAACGGAGTTACGCTTTCTAACTACCGAGTACTATTGAATACTAGGGTTTCATGAGCTAGTAACAGCTTCATAACAGTTTATATTTTGTGATTGCAGTCTGCAAGTAATACCAACGGAAAGATCTCGTCACCAGTGTCCGAGAGCGATATCGACCCAGCGGCGGCGGCCGCTCTCCTGAACGTCATCTTCTTCCAGGTGAGAACAGTTATTACTACAAGTGCGGCATGATGAGGCCCGAGCCGAAGGGGAGGGTATTTCAAATTTGCGCTTCAACTGTGTTGAGCCTTGCAGTAGCGGTGTAGTAAGAGCTAATTTACGAACCAAATGTGAAAGCACGCATCTCTATATTCGGTGGTCCGGGTTTTGATCCCGGGCACGCATCTATATATTCAGGGGTCTTAATTTTGATCCCGCACGCATCTCTATATTCGGTGGTCCGGGTTTAGATCCCGGGCACGCATCTATATATTCGGGGGTCTTGATTTGATCCCGCACACATCTCTATATTCGGTGGTCGGGTTTTGATCCCGGGCACGCATCTATATATTCGGGGGTCTTGATTTTGATCCCGCACACATCTCTATATTCGGTGGTCGGGTTTTGATCCCGGGCACGCATCTATATATTCGGGGGTCTTGATTTTGATCCCGCACACATCTCTATATTCGGTGGTCGGGTTTTGATCCCGGGCACGCATCTATATATTCGGGGTCTTGATTTTCATCTCGGGCATGCATCTCTATATGCGGGGTCCAGAAACCCAGAGTTCTCCATAAAGTCGCAGGATAAAGTTGTCAAAAGGGTATGAAGTCACCAATGCGCATTTGGTCAGCCAGCGTGGTGGATTAGTCCTAAACCATTCTCATTCTGAGAGGAGACCCGTGCTCAGTAGTGGATCGGCGATGGGTTGAGATGATGATGAAATTAAACCAATCTTCCTCTTACAAGCCTATAACGCACGGTATTAGGTTACTAAGTACCTACTTGTAAAATAAGCCATCGAAGTATGAAGAAACAATTTAAACTTTACCTGTATTTCTACCAACCAGGGTCACTGGCATGTGCCTTTCAACGCGAGTGAGACCAAAGAGAAGGAGTTCCACCTGGACAGGTCCAACTCTGTCAAGAAACCCATGATGCATCTCCTGCAGTCACTCTTCTACTACGAAAGTGCTGAGTTGGGAGCTAAGGTACGTTAGAGCGTTTATCGATTACAGCTGTTGGCGTCAGGGAAAAAGAACTGGCGACAGGTAAGAGGAACCTGCGCAGTGGGTGCTTTTTGTAGGGATCCATATCTCTAGAAAAAAAGGGATAGGATCACTTCGTTGGCCGTCTGCCTGTCTGCCGCGTGGTCTGCTGTGTCTGTCAAGACACGTGATAGTGATAAGATCGCCCTTTATTTTTAAGCATATCATTTTTATTCTTTGGTTTTAAAATAAATTAAATTGAATTGAAATGAATTGAATTGAATTACATTAAATTAAATTTCATTACATTTCATTACATTACATTGCATTAAATTACATTAAATTAAATTAAATTAGTAATTCATAGGAAACGTTGGTTTGAATTCGTTTTATTTACAGATGATTGAGCTGCCCTACAAAGAGTCCCAATTCCGCATGATCGTTGTCCTGCCCGACGAGGTGGACGGTCTGTCAAGTGTGGTGGAGAAGGTCGCTCAGAGAGGTCTCCTGGAGGACGTGTTCAAGATGGGACCCGCGGGCGCTGATGTAAAGCTCGATATGCCCAAGTTCGAGATCAAATCCAAGCTGAATCTTAACGAACTTCTGCCCAAGGTAAAGTTCTTTATAGTCACTAAGGGCTTGGCTGCGATATCTTTGTATTTTATTTTATTTATTAGATTAACTTACGGCTACTTACACTAATCCATTTAAAAAAAACTTAGTTCTGAAAATATAACTTACTAAATGTAGTCGCCATTTATAAGTTAACACAACATTTACAAACATAATATGTGACAAAATAAAAATACATTACATCAATAAGATTACAGATAAGACTTAAGACTTCCAATATACAAAGATCTTTTCCCAAAACCTATACAAATCTTTTGATCTTGCACGTCAGCTTTTTCATCATGATCAACTCATCGCCGGCTCACTACAGAGCCCGAGTCTCCTCTCACAGTGAGAAGGGTTTTGGCCATAATCTACCACGATGGCCATGTAGATCTTGGTAGACTAGACTTCATACACCTTTGAAAAAATTTTATTTCACCACTTTGTCAGCGTGACTAATATTTATACCCATTCCAAATTACAGAATTCTAGCGGTAATAGTCTCTGAGATTAACCGAGGACGGACGGAAGGACGGACAGACGTCTGTCTGATGATTGATGTTTCTTCAAATAAAGAATCTTGAATTTTTACCACAGTTGGGAATGCTCTTTTTTTTTTTTTTTTAATGTAAAATATTCTTTATTTGCATTTAAATTATTTAAATAAACTATTAACAAACTTAAATCTAAAAAAAACAACATTAAATTAAAACTAAAATAAATTAAATTAAATCTAAAACCTCATCGAGACCACCGCAGCGAGGCATTGTACCCAAGATGCTGGCAGCATTACCCCTTTGGATGGCCAAACTAATTCTTTGACCAAGGTAGCTGCCAGCTCTCGGGTCCCCGGTTGACTCGATAACTCTTTTCGCAATTTCTTCAAAAAGAGCTCGAGCCTCCGGGCCCCACGGCCCCAAGGTCTCCACACCAAAAGGCACGAATACGAAGCTCCCATCGAGGTTTTCATATTTGCGCCTCTTGGCCTTGGAATGCTCTTTGAATGTTAGTTCATGCAACCAGGTTTTATTCTGGTTTTTAGTTAGATGGCTAAACCAATATGTTTGCAGGTGGGAGTGTCTCGTATCTTCAGCGAAGCAGCGCCGGGCATTATCAAGGAGCAGGGAGTGGCCGTGTCGCGCGGCCTGCAGGAGGCGTTCATCAAGGTCGACGAGGAGGGCGCCACTGCCGGAGCTTTCACTGGTAATTACATGCCTCATCATCATCAACCCATCGCTGGCTCATTACTGAGCACGGTTCTCCTCTCGGTGGTAAGCACTGATGGTCTTATTAGTGGGAGTCTTATTCTGGCAGGGGTTTGGAATTTCATAATTTCTGGTCTGGTCTGGTGGGAGGCTTCAGCCGTGGCTAATAGTTACCACCCTACCGGCAAAGCCGTGCCGCCAAACGATTTAGCGTTCCGGTGTGATGCCGTGTAGAAAGCGAAGGGGTATGGGTTTAATAAAAAGCCATACCCCTTCCAGGTTAGCCCGCTTCCATCTTAGACTGCATCATCACTTACCACCAGGTGAGATTGCAGTCAAGGGCTAACTTGTATCTGAATGAAATAAAAAAGACAAGGATTGACAGATCCTTAGCTTATCACTTACATTTTAACTTTCATACCGGGGAACCAATGAGTACCTAATGCATTGCTCTGTTCCCAGGTCTCGTGGCCGTCACCATGTCGTCCAACTCTCGTCCCCCACCGCCCATCCCCTTCAAGGTGGACCACCCCTTCCTGTTCGCCATCTTGCATAACGACGTCGTGCTCTTCACCGGAACCTACGCGCACTAACGCGTGTTCATGATGATACTTACGCGCACTAACGCGTTTTCATGATGATACTTACGCGTACTAACGCGTTTTCATGATGATACTTGTATCACATTAACACGTTTTCATTATGATACTTATAATTAATAAGTAGTTCATAAAGAAATACGAGTGCTTTTGTATTTTGTATTTTAATAAAACTCAAAGACTTTTCATGTAAAAATTAGTTTTATTTTACATTACCTAATACCATCAAATAAAAAGAGCACGATATCGATCAGGAATTGGTTGTCTAGTCCACCTTGAAGGGTAACAATATGAAGCTGGGGGTAGGAGGTTTGATGACAGTGGATGATTTATTATCTACTTAGTATACGCGATGCCAGCGACTTTGTTCAACATGGATTTACATTTTTCAAAAATCCCGTGGGAACTCTTTGATTTTCTCTTTGACGGGTCGAGATGGTAATCGGGGTACGAGGCGGCGGGACGGCCTGTACACCCGCACGTCACACGCGCTTGCCCGCACAGGGTTAGCGCGGGGGCGCTATCTCAATTCAAAATTTCAGCCAAAGCAGTTGAGGCGTGAAGGAGTACCTACGTAATTAACATCCAAATTTTCACAATTTTAACATTATTAGGATTTTGTGGTATCTACTTACTTACGAAGAATAGAATAGAAATATTTTATTTAAATAATCTTTTACAAGTGAATGGAGACGTCTACGAAACGAAAATATGTTGACCGATGAATCAAATTACGGCGGAATAGTACCTACCTAGGTATACCTAGGCAATCTAGGCGCCATTTATCGTCGCGTAGCGCGTTTTACTTCGTATCGTAACTTAATAGATCGACTAACTTATGCACTCGACTTCGTCCGCGTATAAATCCGCCCCCCCCTATCGAACCCCTATTTTACCCCCTTAGGAGTTGAATTTTCTAAAATCCTGTATTAGCGGATGTCTACGTCGTAAGTAATAGTTATCTGTATGCCCGATTTCAGCCCGATCCGTGCAGTAGTTTGAGCTGTGCGTTCATAGAACAGTCAGTCAGTCAGCTAGTATCAGCTTTTTCTATTATATTATGTATAGAAGATAAATCGCCCATTTCGCAAGGTCAACATCAGTTTTTTCGTTATCTGACGCCTACTGTACCTACCAGAAAACTATAATTTTTAAAAAATTCTTTTAAAACAAATAAATCATTTCATTTCAAATCATTTCATTTCATTTCATAACCAATAAGGCATGTACCTCTTTTCCCCAGATTTCATGGCGACCCCCATATCGTTATACTTCATCCCCTTCAAAGTGGACCACCCCTTCCTGTTCGCTATCCTGCAAAACGACATCGTGCTCTTCGCCGGAACCTACGCGCACTAACGCGTTTTCACGATGATACTACGAAAATTGACACGTTTTCATGATGATACTTACGCGCAATGACTCGTTTTCAGGATGATACTTACTTACAACAATAAATAATATTTGAAACACCAGTGCTTATGTATCCGTACCCTTATATAAATGCGAAAGTGTGTTTGTTTGTCCTTCAATCACGTCGCAACGGTGCAACGGATTAACGTGATTTTTTGCATGGCAATAGATAAAGACCTGGAGAGTGACATTGTAGCTGTCAAACAACCGCGGTAGGGCTACTGGAGAGTGACATAGGCTACTTTTTATCCCGGAAAATTAAAGAGTTCCCACGGGACTTTAAAAAATCTATTTCCACGCGTACGAAGTCGCGGGCATCAGCTAGTTTTGTAATATAATAAAACTCAAATCCTCTTTTTAACCGACTTCAAAAAAAGGAGGAGGTTCTCAATTCGTCGGGATCTTTTTTTAAATCTGTCAATTCGTTTTGCTAATTTTATGTGCCTAAGTAGGTACTTACATCTACCCTCATATAAAAAGATAATACTACGATGTCGTTATATCAGACAGCGATCAAGAGTGGAGTGGAGTGGAGTCCGCCTTAAAGGGAATATTATAAATTGATGACGGGAGTTTGACGATAAGAAAAGCCTAGTTATATACCTATAGGCATCAGGAACTTGTGCAGTTAGTGATTTAACTAACAAGGCATATCTCTGTTCCCCAGGTCTCATTATGGTCTTCACGTCGTCCAACTCTCGTCCCCCGCCGCCTATCTCCTTCAAAGTGGACCACCCCTTCCTGTTCGCCATCTTGCATAACGACATCGTGCTCTTCACCGGAACCTATGCGCATTAACGCGTTTACACGATCGATGGTACTACGAAGATTGACACGTTTTTATGATGATACAACGCGCAATGATTCTTTTTTATGATGATACTTATATAATCTAAATATATAAAAGCAAAAGGTGACTGACTGACTGACTGATCTATCAATGCACAGCTCAAACTACTGGACGGATCGGGCTGAAATTAGGCATGTAGATAGCTATTATGACGTAGGCATCCGCTAAGAAAGGATTTTTGAAAATTCAACCCCTAAGGGTGTGAAATGTGTAGTCCACGCGGACGAAGTCGCGAGCATAAGCTAGTGATGAATGATATTTGAAACACCAGTGCTTATGTATTTTGTAATATAATAAAACTCAAATCCTTTTCTGAATCCGCGAATTCGTTTTATTAATTTTATGTACCTAAGTACTTACATCTACCCTCAAATAAAAAGATAATACTACGATGTCATTATATGAGACAGCGATCAAGAGTGGAGTGGAGCGTAGTCCGCCTTAAAGGGGATATTATAAATTGATGACGGGAGTTTGACGATAAGAAAAGCTAATTCTTATTAATGAAACTATATATACTTATATACCTAGGCGTCAGGAACTTGTGCAGTTGGTGATTTAACTAACAAGGCATATCTCTGTTCCCCAGGTCTCATTATGGTCCCCATGTCATCCAACTCTCGTCCCCCGCCGCCTATCTCCTTCAAGGTGGACCACCCCTTCCTGTTCGCCATCTTGCATAACGACGTCGTGCTCTTCACCGGAACCTATGCGCACTAAGGCGTTTACACGATCGATGGTACTACGAAGATTGACACGTTTTTATGATGATACTTACGCGCAATGACTCGTTTTCATGACGATACTTACTTATATAATGATGAATAATATTTGAAACACCAGTGCTTATTTATTTTGTAATATAATAAAACTCAAATCCTTTTCTGCATCCGCGAATTCGTTTTATTAATTGTATTGTTCCTAAGTACTTACGCTTACCCTCAAATAAAAAGAAAAAACTACGATGTCGTTATACAAGACAGTGATCAAGAGGTGAAGTCCCCTTAAAGGGGATATTACGAATTGGTGACGGGAGTTTGACGATAAGAGAACCTAATTCTTAATAATGATATATATATAGATTAGGCGTTAGGAACTTGTGCAGTTGGTGATTTAACTAATGTACAGGGTGGGGTTGTCCCTGTAGACGTCAAGTTTGCCAACTGTACTAGGGGCTGGATAGCGCCGTTTTCTCTACCAGGGTAGGAAGAAATCAAAGGAAGTAAACACTAATAAATATATCTGCACAGTTTGCATTACAATTTGGAAGCTACAATCGGATACGATGGTCTTAGGGCAACTGGCGAGTCGCGCTATGCCTCGCTCGACATAGCCTCAAAATGCTGACTCGTCAGTGCCCGCTACAACTACTAAGGCATAAATCTCTGTTCCCCAGGTTTTATTATGGTTCCCGTGTCGTCCGACTCTCGTCCCCCGCCGCCTATCCCCTTCAAAGTGGACCATCCCTTCCTGTTCGCCATCTTGCATGACGACATCGTGCTCTTCGCCGGAACCTACGCAAACTGACACATTATCATGATGATATACACTTATAATAACGATACTAACTACTAATACTTGAAAAGCGAGTACTTTTGTATTTTGTAATTTAATAAAACTCGTGTTCAGAATGTGAAAATTTGTTTATTTTATGTAGTAAGTACGTACTACACCTTGTCGACAAATCAAGACTCGGATTACAAGTACTTAAAAAGATATCTGACCTTGATCTAGGTACGCAGGCGGTGATCTAGCGATTTATTTAATGGTACGCATTGAATTCCCTTCTCATTCTAAGAGGAGACCCGTGCTTAGTAGTGAGCTGGCGATGGGTTGATCATGATCCATCAGACAATCTTTCGTTTCGTAGACGTCCCAGTTTTTGCCCTTCACTTTACGCAATAAAATATATAACTCGATTAATCACCCACTACGAGTCCGCGGCAGATCAAGATGGCAATTGGGGTATGAGGCGGAGTGACGCCCCTCACATCAGCACGTCACCCACACCAGCTTAGCGCGGGGGCTGTGCAAGTGTGCGGGGCGTTCCCACCCCGGTTGCTATTTCAACCTGTCGCGTATTACACATTCAAGAGTAAACTACCTATAACCAGTAAGAAATAATCTCTGTTCCCCAGGTTTCATTGTGGTTCCCCCATCGGTAAACTTTCGCCCCCCGGCGACCATCCCCTTCAAGGTGGACCACCCCTTCCTGTTCGCCATCCTGCACAACGACATCGTGCTCTTCACCGGAACCTACGCGCATTAACGCGTTTTCATGATGATACCAGCTATGCAGAGTGACATGTTTTCATGAAGATACCGACGGGGATGGACACGTTTTCATGATGATACTTACGCGCAATGACACGTTTTCATGATGATACTTACGCGCAATGACACGTTTTTATACTGATACATATAAATTACAACGATGAGTAACCTAGTAATAATATTTGAAACACCAGTGCTTTTGTATTTTGTAATATAATAAAACTCAACAAACAAACTTTTGCCTTTATAATATTAGTTTGATTATTATAGTCCGACCTAGTAATCGTTAGAAATGCATGGAATGAAATAAACAAGGTAGGTATTCATTAATATAGTTTTATTGCAATCAAAGGCGTGTTTTCAACAATACTCTATAACAAAATAATTATACCTAACATGACTTTATAAAAAACATTGATAGTAAATAAAAATTTAAACACATTCTAAGTCAACATTGCAAAATAAATATATTTTTTTTTGAAAAAAAAAAATTTGGCATGCGCGTTCTATGGCTATGCGGTTGATCTAACAACGGCCATACTGAGCAGGTGTCTATCTGGTAAAAGCGATATTTGTATAATAATTACAATTTTATCGTGGGAAATGCTTTATACAAGGTGTAACCAAAAGGCTAGCAAAAACGAAGACAGTTGATAGTACTGATGATTGATTTAAAGGTACCACAGAAACAACACGAAAAAGAAATAAAAAAATCCTGTATTTTTAAAAGTTCACAATATTGTAAAACATCTGACTAACGCTGGATGTCAACGAACGTTACGTAAATAGGCCACTCGGACCACGTTGTAGGTGGGGGCATTGACCCGAGTTTTACACAATGTACATTGCGGGTTTAAAAAATACTAAAACTACAAGATAATGCAAATGGGCATTGGGTTGTGTTTAGGTAGTATAATAATAAACCTTGGTTTTTGCTAGCGTTCAGGTTACGCCTTGTATATTTTATAAAACGAGAATGTTTGGAAAGTGAGAATCTCTGCGACGTAGTTCTCATTTCTGAGGATCGCAACCCTCGTATTTAAAGCATTGCGTGCTGGAGGGATTTTCTCGATCATAAACATATCCGGAGTACAGTTTTTGCATATCACGAGGGCGAGTGACTCATGCTTGTGTTTAAGTCGTATCGGTATAAGTACAGGTACACTAAATGTGTGCGTTTGACAGCGCTTGCTCGCGACTGATTGGTCCGACATGCACGCACACTTAAGCAACGCCTGTGTAAACGACGTTGCCACAAGTAAAGTTCACTCACCTTCGTGAACTGCAAGAACTGTACCTTTGTAAGTAATGTCCGCAATTTTCCCGCATCTTTTTCGACCGTTTTAGATCTAATCTTTAGAGCTGCGTAGCTCTTTAAACACAGAAGGTTTTTATGTATAAATCACGTGTATAATTCGTATAAATCGTGTGTATGATGGACGTGTAACGGCGCGCTATCTCGCGTGGAGCGTGGCCTGTATGCACAGCGCGCTGGCGGCGTCGGTGGTGGGTTGTCGGAACAGCTGCGCGTGTTGCCACGCGACGTCGCGCGCGCCGCCGCTCAGCTGAGCGCACAGAGTCGCCGACGTGAACGTGCGCGAGAACGACACCGGTGTATCTAGTGAAAGCGATACATAATCACAATTTTATCGTGAAAAATGTTATAATTCCTGTACCCGTAGTACAAGATTTTACGTCTCACCAAACCAAACCAAATTCGAGAGTCGAAATACTTCCGCGTTACAGTAAAACTGGATCTTAAACGCCTTGTTTTAAAGCTCAAGTTTGTCTACACTTCTACAGCCAGCGCTCCAAGCGGAAACATTGCGAAATTAAAATCAGTGGCATTGAATATTTGACTTCAATTCAAGGCTGTTTAGGTCCATTTTACTGTAACGCGGAAGTATTTCGACTCTCGAATTTGGTTTGGTTTGGTGAGACGTAAAATCTTGTACTACGGGTACTGATGCCTATAACCAGTGGCGTGCACAGGGTTTGAAGCTAGGGTATGCATTAGTTAGGTAGGAACCTGTTTACTGGCAGGTCATAATGAAAATAATATGCTTCGTGCTATTACAACTGGGGTAAGCACTGCATTTATGCCTCTATGACCTGCACGCTACTGCCTATAACACGAGTGTACAACATATTTTAGGCATCGGTGGCTTAACCTAATTCTTGGTTGTAATTTTTTGGTGAAACAATAAAAGATTTATTTATAATATATTTTACAAACAGACAGATATTTTATTCCACTACAGGCAAACTAGGAACCGTAATAAGCTCGCAACTTCTACGCCCCGCCTCGGGAAAGTGGGAATCATTTGTGGGAATGAGTGTAATATTTTATAATAAAATTCCACAATCAATTTTAGACTTTCCTTTACACAAATTTATAAAATCTATTAAAGTATGCTCCTAAAAAAAGCATATTATACAGTCGAAGACTATGAAAATGATAAAAAAGCTTGGACTTGATTCGCTCCTGGGCTTCATTTGCTTATACCTACAGTATAGTATAGAAGAAGCTGTGGTAGCCTAGTGGTTAGGACGTCCGCCTTCCAATCGGAGGTCGGGAGTTCGATCCCGGACACGCACCTCTAACTTTTCGGAGTTATGTGCGTTTTTAAGTACTTAATTAAAATATCACTTGCTTTAACGGTGAAGGAAAACATCGTGAGGAAACCTGCATGCCTGAGAGTTCTCCATAATGTTCTCAAAGGTGTGTGAAGTCTGCCAATCCGCACTTGGCCAGCGTGGTAGACTATGCCAAAACCCTTCTCACTCTGATAGGAGACCCGTGCTCTGTAGTGAGCCGGCGATGGGTTGATCATGATGACAGTATGTAAATTGAACACTTCAAAAGAGCAACCGCCGAGTTCCTGGTTCTTCTCGGTAGGAACAACATTCCGAACCTGTGGTAAATTAAACTGACAATTCAAAAGCACTTGTAAAAGTTAACTTGAATAAAAATATATTCTATTCTATTCTATAAAATGAGAATGTTGGCTCTCTCTGCAACATATTCCTCTTTGCTGATAATCTCGACCTCAGTCAATAAAGTATTATAATATGCTGGAGGGATTTTCTTGGGATCATAATACTTATGTTTGCAAAAGGGGTATAATTGTACGTAATGTCCGTAAATTTCTCGCATCTTACTCGACCGATTTAGACCTACCCTCTAACAAATAAACCTGGAATAGCGGTGGAATAGTTATACTCTGTTTTGTCTTTTTCCTTCAAATGTCAAATTATTGATGACAGAGAAAGACAAAACAGAGTATAACTATTCCACCGCTATTCCAGGTTTATTTGTTAGAGGGCTAGTCTTTAGAGGCGCGTAGCCCCTTAAACATAGAAGGTTTTTGTGTATAAATCATGTGTATAATTCGTATAAATCGTGTGTATAATGGACGTGTAACGGCGCGGTATCTTGCGTGGAGCGTCGCGTTACTTACTACTGAACTGCGCGGGCGTCGGTTCCTCATCGTCGAACTGTATGGTCCAGTCGACTCGGCCGGTCTCGTACACCGCCGTCGTGGCTGTGATGCACAACCCGCTGAACGACAACCGCTCACCCTTGGCCGACAACCGCCACGATATCGAACCGGTCGCTTCACCCTCTGGAATCATCATCATCGTCATCATTATCAACCTCAACAAGAGCCTCAATAGCTCAACCGGTAAAGGAGTGGACTGAAAACCGAAAAGTCGACGGTTCAAACCCCGCCCGTTGCACTATTGTCGTACCTACTCCTAGCACAAGCCTGACGCTTAGTTGGAGAGGAAAGGGGAATATTAGTCATTTAACATGGCTAATATTCTTTAAAAAAAACCCCCATCACCGGCTCACTACGTGGTCTCTTTTCAGAATAAGAATGGCCCACGCTGGCCCAGTCCGGATTGGCAGACTTCACACACCTTTGAGAACATTGTAGAGAACATTCAGGCATGCAGGTTTCCTCACTATGTTTTCCTACACCGTTAAAGCAAGCGATATTTAATTAAAAAGAAAAAAAAAAATTATTCTTCAAATTTACATATGAACATACACTAGGGAAACGGTAATAGCTGTGTTAGTTAAAAATTTGCTTAAAACACACACATATTCTCCGAAAAGTTTGAGGCGCGTGGCCGAACCCCCGACCTCGTGATTAGAGGGTGGACATTCTAACCACTAGGCTATCACGATTTATACGATACGATATTTATACTTTAATCATTAATTTATTGCTCAAACAAGCTGTCCCGAAAATTTGGATATTAATGAAGCCGACCACGGACACTCTATGTATATAAAAGGAAAATCTGACTAACTGACTGATTTATCTGATGATCTGAGTCTCACTCGCACTTGGCCGGTTTTTAAAATGTTTGACGTATGGTACAGAGCTAACTTGCATCGCGGGGACATAGGCTACTTTTACTAACCCGTAAAGTCAAAGAGTTCGAACAGGATTTTATGCATGGATTTGGTTAAAGATGGCGAATGACATAGGATATATCTTATCTCGGAAAACCAAAGAGTTTGCACAGGATTTTTAAAATTAAATACCTAAATCTACGCGAAGTGCGAACAAGATGCGGGTATCATCTAGTAGTCAGTACTACTAGATACTAGATATAAAAATTTAAAAGGCACATAAAAAGTAAGTACCTTCTTACAAAAATTTTTGTTTAATTTGTCATTAGTTATTTCGTTTATGGCAAGTAAAATTGCACACTCAAACTATACGATAACCAGGAATGATGTTTAAAGTCGCAATATAAAGATCATACAGCGCCATCTATGTTCTGCCGTCGTCATTACTTATAGACTACAGACACACAAAAAATCACGTCATTTTATTACTACAGTCCAAGACCCTAAAATGTGCGAGAGAAGAAAACTTAGCTAACCACAGCGCTAGGATGAGATCTACAGAGCGCACTTTGAGTTTGCTCAGACTTAAGATTGAGTTAAAACGAGACAGATTTATGTGAGAGATATAGCTCTGTCTCGTTTCAACTCTGTCTTAAGTCTAAGCTAAGACAGAGTGTACTTTATAGATTTCACCCTACGGGAGCTTACCTTCTCTAGCCAAATAAACTTGCCGCCAGTCGTTTTCAACTTTTCGAAAAACGTTCTTCATTTCAAAAGCACCATCCGCCCAAGAGGCCAACGTTTCCGTCTCCACGCCGTCACATGTTATCCGGTATTCGTCCGGCCCGGGGTGGTACCGGATGCTGACGTCACCCGGTTTTGTGAACTCGAATGTGTGGCGCTTGCCGCTGCCTATTTCGCCGCGTTCTAACCGCCACTCTTTGGATCCGGATATCCTGCCGTGGGACTCGTAGTCTGTTGGTTGTCTGGAATACAAATCCATACTAATATCAGGCCGATTGCTATTGGCATGTGCTAGCAAACACATTTTAACAAAAACAATGGCACAGACTCCGTTGTATTTCTATAAACTAAATTTAGAGTATCTGCATCCTTTTCTTTTTAACAATGCTAAAAAGAGACAGAACATGAACTTTACATTTAAAGACAAAATTTTAGTGCACGCTACAAATTCAAACAGTAGGCTCGCGACTGTGCGCTAAAATCACGGGTTTTAACATCTAAAAATTAAATTTAAAACTGTCAAACTGCGTCTGTCCTTTTCATATTACATTAGTAAGAAGAGTATGCGAATACTCTAAAATAAGATTGTGCTCCGAATCAGTACCAATGGATTCTGAGCACAACCTAATTTTAGAGTATTCGCATGGCGCCCATCAACTCTGACTCAGTTGAGTTAGCATCTATTATCGCCATTACTTACCTCTCGAGCATGAGGTCGACTAGTTCCCTCAGGTTCCTCGCGGCGAGGTACTTGCGCCGCGCCGCGGACAGCTGAGAGTGCCGATGCTCACGCAACGCCAACATGGCGCCCACCAACTCTGACTCAGGCACTTCTGTGCGTCTTGACAGCACCTGAAAAATATAGGTAATCTAATTAATGTACGAAAAATATTTTTTTTATATTTCACTAGTGCGGTAATGAATATTACCGCACTAGTGTGTAATATAATAATTATCGCGACACATAAAAGCTGTTTCGAACCCGAGCCATGCGTGGATATGAGCGGCGCAGTTTCATACCTCCTTGTGATCACTGGTGTACCGCCACGTAACGTCTTGCAGGTCATCTCTCGAGACGGCGAACACGTAGGACAGTTTCTTGCCCCAGCCGTGCGTGTATATGAGCGGCGCAGTTTCATACCTCCTTGTGATCACTGGTGTACCGCCACGTAACGTCTTGCAGGTCATCTCTCGAGACGGCGAACACGTAGGACAGTTTCTTGCCCCAGCCGTGCGTGTATATGAGCGGCGCAGTTTCATACCTCCTTGTGATCACTGGTGTACCGCCACGTAACGTCTTGCAGGTCATCTCTCGAGACGGCGAACACGTAGGACAGTTTCTTGCCCCAGCCGTGCGTGTATATGAGCGGCGCAGTTTCATACCTCCTTGTGATCACTGGTGTACCGCCACGTAACGTCTTGCAGGTCATCTCTCGAGACGGCGAACACGTAGGACAGTTTCTTGCCCCAGCCGTGCGTGTATATGAGCGGCGCAGTTTCATACCTCCTTGTGATCACTGGTGTACCGCCACGTAACGTCTTGCAGGTCATCTCTCGAGACGGCGAACACGTAGGACAGTTTCTTGCCCCAGCCGTGCGTGTATATGAGCGGCGCAGTTTCATACCTCCTTGTGATCACTGGTGTACCGCCACGTAACGTCTTGCAGGTCATCTCTCGAGACGGCGAACACGTAGGACAGTTTCTTGCCCCAGCCGTGCGTGTATATGAGCGGCGCAGTTTCATACCTCCTTGTGATCACTGGTGTACCGCCACGTAACGTCTTGCAGGTCATCTCTCGAGACGGCGAACACGTAGGACAGTTTCTTGCCCCAGCCGTGCGTGTATATGAGCGGCGCGTTCAGTTTACCTTCACAGGGATCCGCGTGAAGCCAAGAGTTAGAGTCATAGTCGAATACCTGAAACAATCAAATTTTAGTGGTTGGTGTGTGTAACAGTACAGAGACCTATTTTCTAAAAAATAAGATACAAGATGAGATTGAAAAATAATTGTACATACAAAAAGTAAATGACCGAGTTTTTTTAACTTAAGGGTTTCTTATAAGACCAAAGTACATTAATATTAGCTTTCGTTTTAAGTTGACTTAATTATTACTATAATAAAGGTCTAAATTTTCATTTCGATAAAATTTCTAGGACTGTAGCATAGCAGACTCACAAAAAATGAGGTGGAAATCACAACAGCTTGTCTTGATGCAAAATAACCATTGGAGAATCAAACGCGCAGAGAGCGCAGCGAGCGTTTATTTTCTCACCTCGCACCAGACGTGGTCGGTGGTGTCGTACACATATCTCGTGTCGTACCCCAGCGCGCGACACAGTAAAGTAAAGCAATTTGCCCACTCGCCGCAGCGACCGCAGCGCGTGCGCAGAAGTGTGCGCACGTCATTATATCGGGGGAATTTGCACACTGTAGCACAATCAACACATTTGTATACCTGGAAAATTCAATAAATGGAAAATTCATTTTATGAAGATACATTTCCAACGGATAAAATTTAGGTTATGAAACAGTGATTTTAATAGGCACATTAATGTACCACTCATACTACATAGAGCTTCCAAAATATTCTTTTTATTTCCATATTTCCCAACCCCAACTTTAAATTTCAACTTTATGGACTAGTGTCATAATAGTAATTTATGTTGCAAGTGGGTAAAGTAGAAAAATATAGTTGAGGTGCAAAGCCGTGTTTTAGGGTAAAACGTGCGCTTCGAAATTGAGCTATCGTGATTATCACGGAACAGAAAAAACAGTGGAAGTGCTAAGTAGGCGTGGCACGCGTGCCACAATTAAGCGTAGTTACGTAAAACTGATCCCAGTCGCGTTCTAACATCGCGTGGAGTTGGTAGTCTCGCGACAAATTCATATTGCCCTAGCAATGTTACTGTTCCGTTTTGGAGTGTAAAAATGATAGTAGGAGAAAAAATCTTAAAAATGGAGGTGTTTCGTATCATCGGTAAGTACGATTTTCATTGTTTTCTATAAAATCTTAATTTATTTCAATTTACTAATATTTAATAGAACGGTTAGTCAAAATCAACCTTAAACAATTAAGATAAAGTTTATTTTGGATTGATTCTATTCCGAAAGTACTTCGCTCCGTGTTCGCTACTCAAATAGTGATGTGGCCAAGTAGAATATTGAATTTATCGATTGATATCGATACAAGGATATAAATAAATAGTAACGCAATAATTATAATTTATTAATGTGTGGTGATTGGTGTTGGTGATGATGATAGAAATGAAACGTCTGATCATGTTGAGCGTAAAGCGTGTAATAATCGAGAATGCATTAATACAATGTAACGTGCAACGTTAGCAGTTTTGGCGCAAGCTGGTGTTACACCGGGCTTACGGTTGGAGACACACCAAGCCTACACTACACCTCTACCGTTTTTTTTTTTTTTTGAAAGAAAAAAAACAAATAAAGAAATCTTACACATAAAGAACTTAATCATAAAAAGGAATAGTTCTATTCTTATGCACTAATCTAATTTTATTATCTATAATTATCTTAACATTTGGAGATACATCTTCTACCACTGGGTATGGACCTTTATATAAATTTTCTAGCTTTTTAGTATTCTCTTGCTTAACCAAAACCAAATCATCCTTTTCGTAATGGATTGGATTTATTTTTATATCATATTTAAATTTTCTTGCTTCCTTGCTTTTAATTAAATTATTTCTCGCATCACTTTGAGCTTTTTGTAATCTATATTTAAGTTCAAGAGGATAATTTTCAAAGTTATATAAAGGTTCAACTTTTGATGTCAGATTGTTAGGCAATACACATGCATGGCCAAATACTAATTCATAAGGAGTATATTTAGTTTCACTATGAACTGTTGTGTTGTACGAAAATTTCCAAAAGGGAATCCAAGAACTCCATGAATTTGGAAAACCGTTAGTTTGTATTCTAAGAAAATTACCTAACCCTTTATGTGTATTCTCTAACGCACCAATAGATTCATGATGATAAGCAGTCGATAACATTTTTTCAATACCTAAAATTGTACAAGTTTCTTTCATTATAGAACTAATAAATTCAGATCCTCTATCCGTGCCAATAATCCTTGGAACGCCGTAAGATAAAATAAATTTTTCCACAAAAATTTTAGCAACCTCTTCAGCTGATTTTGTAACTAATGGGTATGCTTCTAAATATTTTGTTAATTCGCATTGAATTGTTAGTATATATTTATATCCAAAATCATCTTTATCTATAGGACCAACAATATCTAAAAATACTTTATCTAAAGCTGAAGATGCTGTCGTAGTTACAGTTAGAGGTTCTCGAATATATCTATGATGCTTACACTTTTGACACTTAATACACTTTTTAATAAACTCGATGACATCTGTTTCCATCCCTGGCCAATAATAATACTTTTTAATATTGTTAAGTGTTCTCCTTACTCCTGCATGTCCACTTGTAGGTAACAAATGGAAATCATTTAATATAAGTTTCTTTTTATCATTATCACTTATTCTTTCCACATTATTTATTACACAAAACCTAAGATTTTCTTTATTTTTACTTTTATCATCTTTTATTTTATTTAACATTGTTTTAATCATTTTCAAGTTATCTTCATTTTTAATTATAACGAGCTCTTTTATATTTATCTCTTCACACATATCTTCCAATTCTTTCAACAAGTCGTCTCGCGTCCTTATTGATAAAGAATTTGGGTTCAAACATGAATATATAGTCAACTTTTCCTTAACGTACATGTAGTTTTTATTTCTTGAAACGCGTTTATTTAGTCTTTTATTATTTAAAATATCTAACCACTTTCTCTTATCGATTAATGTCAGTTCCGTGTCATTAGTAGTCTTTTTTAGTATCTCAACAACGTTAGGTTGATCAGTCCTTACGTTGTCTACATGTTGTCTAAATGCCGGTACGTCCTTGTTTGTAATAATATTATTATTCTCACATTCTCTCGCTTTCTTAGTCTGAGCACGTGTCATCACATTAACATTCTTCTCACTTACATACTTCTCATTCATACTCTTCAACTCATTAGATTCCACAATCATACGAGATAATGCATCTGCAGCTACATTACTCTTTCCCTTTACATACTCAACAACAAAATCATACTCTTCCAGACAAAGTCTAAATTTTGTTAAACGACTGGTAGGATTTCTCATTCCAAATAAATATATTAATGGTTTATGATCTGTTTTTATCCTGAATTTACGAGCATATAAATAAGGCCTAAAATATTTTACTGACCATACTATAGCTAGTAGTTCTTTTTCTATAATCGGGTAATTTAGTTCTGCTTTATTTAGATTTCTGCTCGCATAAGCGATTGGTTTACCGTTTTTATTGCATAATACACTACCTATTGCAAAACCTGAACTGTCTGTTTCTAAAACAAATTCATTATTTTCTGAAAAATCTGGATAACTCAATACTGGAGGATTAATTAGAATATTTTTTAATGTGTTAAAAGCTTCTTCACATTCTGATGACCAATTAAAAATTGCATCTTTTTTTGCGAGTTTATTTAGAGGTAAGACAATATCTGCAAAGTTTTTTACGAATTTTCTATAGTAGTTAGCGAATGCTACGAAACGTTTTACATCATCAGTTGATTTTGGAACCGGATAATTCTTTACCACTTTCACCTTTTCTGGATCTGGTAAAATTCCACTGTCTGAAATAACATGGCCTAAATATAAAAGTTCCTTCTTCAAAAATTCACATTTTGAAGGATTTAACTTGAGATTAACTTTTCGAAGTCTTTCGAAAATTGTAATTAAATTTTTATTATGATCTTCCAAATTTCTACCTAAAACTATTAAATCGTCTAGGTATATCAGACATTTTTCATAATTCAATCCTGCCATAGCTACTGTCATTGCTCTAGAAAAAGCACTTGGGCTGATTTTCAGACCCATAGGCAGTCTTTTCATTTGATATTGACCTTGATCAGTCGAAAAAGCAGTATACTTTCTACTTTCTGGATCTAATTCAATTTGATAATACCCTTGCGATAAATCAAGATGTGAAAAATATATGAAACCTGATAACGAATCTAGAATATCTGTGATATTGGGTAGTGGGAATTTGTCATCTTTTATATTATCATTAAGCTTTCTATAATCTATAACAACTCTCCATTTTCTTTCACCTGATTTATCTACCTTTTTTGTAACTATAAGTAATGGACTTGACCAATCACTAACTGACTCTTCTATAATATCATTTTTAAGTAACTCTTCAACCTGTTTTTTAATTTCTTGTTTTTGTGCAAAGGGTAACCTATATGGTTTACTATAAACCGCTGAAGTATTGTCTTTCAATTTAATGTCTTGCTTGTAAATATTCGTTACACTCAATTTATCATTTGGTAAGTGAAAAATATCACTATACTTAGCACAAATATTTTCAATTGTACTTTGTTCTTCCTTATTCAAATAAGATTCCAACTTTAATAAAGAAAATAATTCACGCGTGCGTGACGGGCTTAATAAACTAGAACTAAACTTACTTATATAATACTCATCTGCATCATGCACAATAGGCTTAATATTTCTTAAAACTACTTTATTTTCTGTTGTATTTAATATCTTAACAGGTAAACACCCATTTTTTGGCGAACAAATTGAATTCGCTATGAATACACCATTAGCCACTTCATCGCTTACAATTACGCAATCTTTATTAAGATTAGTAGGAATATACTTAATAACTTCACATCTAGGTTCTATTTCTAACACGTCATCAAAGTTAAGCGCTAATCTTACAGTACTAAATCTATTCCTTAATATTAAACACTTATTTTTATAGTTCACAATCCCACGGTATTTTAACAGAAAGTCTTGTCCTAAAATTCCAGATGAATTACATGGTAAATTACGAAACACATAAAATTTTTGTATGAATTTTTTGCCATAGCTGTAGAGATCTAAAAATACATAACCTTCTGACATAAGACCGCCACCAACTCCATGAATCTCAAACTCATCAGCATAAAATTGTGGTTGATTTCTAAGTTTATTTAATGAACTACGCTTAATAGCGCAAATTGATGCTCCAGTATCCACTAATAAGTCTACTGTCTGACCGTAACGCCTAAAATTCACCCAATTTATGCTATTTCCTGATAAAATGAATTTAGGGACGAAAAAATTTTTCTGAACTCTCGTTGTTTTCAGTTGACGAAGGAGCAGCATAATTTATTTTCCTCTGATTCCTATTTGTAAAAGCTCCTCGTGAACTCCTATTGTTATTTTGCCACTGATATGTAACACCACGACCTCGAGTTGGGTTTGCACCCCTGACCGCATTTCTGGCAGATGAAAAACCACGATTATAATAGGAATATCTTTGGGAATTATTATGAAAGTGATCGTTGTTATGATACGAATTATTATAATATGACCTTGGATAATATTGTGGCCTTCCCCTATTAAAGTTATTATAACCACGTCTACCACGAAATTGACCTCTTTGATATGTCATGAAAGGAGGAGGAGGATTCACTAAGGATTCGTCCTCCGCTGCTCTTATTGCATCTTTCAGAGTGCTATAGTTGCGTGCGGCTATGATCGTGCTTAATTTTTGGCTCCGCAATCCATCTGCAAACCGTTTTATAGCATTTTTTTCATTTAATGGCCGCAAAATTTCGTATTTTGACGGCTCTCCGTCAGCCTGTGAAATCGTTAATTCTACGAATAATTTTTCAATTTCCTGTCCAAATTCTTCAATCGACTTATTGGCCTGAACGGTCGATTGTAGTTTACTTTGTAACGCTACATCGGATTTTTTAGTTAACAGATGCAATTTCATGTCCCGCAATAAAGATTCTACATCGTCGTATTTTGTATTAAGGCGTAGCTTAGCATTACGCGAAAGGCGTGTTTTCAAGATAAAATTCACAAGTAAGCATTTAGTTTCGGTATTTAACATCGAATTATAAAGTTCAATTGCATCTATTAATTTTTGCGTAACACTTTCATCGTCGGTCATAATAGCCAACAAGTTTACCGCGGTTTTCAAATCAAAACTTACCTTGCTCTCCATCTTGTCTGTGGAAGTTTCCTGTAAATTACACAAATTAAAAATATCCCTATATAAACTCTCTACCTTATATTTAATTCCTAATACATATTTTTGAGTGTCCTGTGTATACTCGTTTTTATCGAATTTTTCTTGTACTATCCCTATTACTTCTAAATAACTATTATAACATTTATTTGCCTCACTGTACTTTTTCACTAACAAGTCCCCTTTTCTTCTACTAGGTCCGATTTTCACTAAATAAGTCCTTAATTGATTTAATTGCACTAATATAGTATCTAATTGTTCTAATTCCATATATTAATTTTATAAGTTCGCACTTAAGTAACAGGTGCAGTTCTCGGAAAAAGGTCACAGTACATTCCATTCACATCGTAGGTACACTGTTCACAAACACTGGGTCGGGTCACGTCGGCCAAATTTCTCGGAACGTCGCGTCGCGGGGCTCAAATATGCGCTGAAGTCACCATCTCCGGGGGCCTCGTTACAACATTCATATGGCCTGCATTCATTTCTCTTCGTAAGATATTAATTGATTTTTCTTGACATTTTTTATAAAAATACCATACAATAGCCATCATCATTATCGACAACACCACTATTAATAAAATATCACTTAATTCCAATTCCGAGTAAAGTCGCCTAGCGCTGGCCTCGCCATTGGCATTTTGCGCCACAACGATGGTCTCTTCTTTCTTCTTTTTACTTGGGATATTTCTTCCCCATTTTCTACCTTCGTCGCTTCTTCTCAAGTCCTTAGAGCAGGGTCGCCATGTGGTGATTGGTGTTGGTGATGATGATAGAAATGAAACGTCTGATCATGTTGAGCGTAAAGCGTGTAATAATCGAGAATGCATTAATACAATGTAACGTGCAACGTTAGCAGTTTTGGCGCAAGCTGGTGTTACACCGGGCTTACGGTTGGAGACACACCAAGCCTACACTACAAATGAGTGAGACGTTGCATTGATCACTAAATAGACATCAGTAGTTCCTCTAACCTTCATTTAAAATATTTTTAGGTTTCCCAAAGATGCAAGCATCAAAGAGAAATGGATAGATGCAACGGGTAGAGTTAATTGGATGCCAACCAAATCAAGCATGATATGCTCTGAACATTTTTTTAGAAGTCGATTTTATAATATCAAATAAAGGATATAGATATACGAAACCTACTGCGCTTCCATCAATGAAAATCGTTAAGTCTTTTAATCAAATAACCTTGTTTTATTTTATTACTTTCAGTAAGTATTGAAAATACTTGATATTATAATACAAAACAACACACCTCTTAGTTATATTTTTGTATGAAGATTGACTGACTAAATATCAAATTTAATTCATAAACACACTAATTAATTTTTCTCCTATTCATTTTTATATAGGTACTAGATGATGCCCGCGACTTCGTCCGCGTGGATTTAGGTTTTTAAAAATCCTGTGGGAATTTTTCAACTTCCTATGTCCTTTCCCGGGATGCAAGCTATCTCTGTACCAAATTTCATCAAAAACGGTTGATCGGTTGAGCCGTGAAAAGCTAGCAGACAGACAGACAGACAGACAGACACACTTTCGCATTTATAATATTAGTACGGATTTATTCTCAAAATTTAATTTTGGTTTCAGCCACAAAATGATAAATGTGGTCACTCCAGGTTCTTCAAAAAGACAAAGTGATTCGGAGATTCCTGCGTCTAATCACGTTACCGATTTGATGAAGGCAATAGTCGAAAAATATATACATAAATGTTCGCATACACCATTTATTAAAATTAAAAATAAGACTTTCGAAACGCCAGTTTCTTAACAAATATGTTTTATTTCAAGGGCAATAAATAAAATTTATCTATTTTCATACGTTGCAGTATTTATTGTGCATACTTGTAAAAGGCATGCATACATACCAGCACTTTTATTCAATTTTATAATTACCTTTTTTAATTTTATTTTTGCGAATGAACAAAATAACGAGTATCTATCGATATCGATAGGTAATTCATTGAGCTACGTGGTGCAGCCTTAACTGAGGAGGAAAAAAAATCCACCGATCACGCAAATGTCAACCATATGTTTAAAGTAATTAAGTTTATAATTGCTACTACTTAGAATACCGCCATCTATGGTCAAGTAGCGGAATTAATTGGACAATTGAATCTAGTGTGACGTGAGTGTGACTATAGCTCGTAAATACGTTCTTCCGCTAAAGCAAAATAAATCTTATTTCTAGAGAGTCAGGGTTTATTTCCAAATCTGTGACGTAGGCTAGTTTTGACTAAACTTAAACGACAAATCAAATGATTTGTTTCTTTGTAGTGCAATATATGACTATCGGTATATTTGTATGAGTTTGGCGACAGCGGTTCCTATAGTAATTTTGGTGAATTGCACTTCCACTGTTCTTTCTGTTCCGTGGTGATTATAGTCTTCTAGCGTAACCCATTTAAAAACACTCTAGGGGTAGAATAGATAAGACTGTGTGGGCTCCACAGACTTGGACGTGGGCGACTCAGATTTAAAACTACTATTAACTGATATTTTTTAGTCTACTATACTTATGACCAAGGTCGTTCGTAAGAATTAGTTTTTATTGATCTTTTTTCAGCTAGGAGTAGTTTTGACTGGATAAGAGTTACGACTGTAATATACACATTATACATACTTCAACTCTGCAGGTCTCAGTTTTGGTGGTCAGCGAAGTATTGTTAAGGAAAGTGGTGGTGCCGCCACAGCGGGCGCAGGCGGGCTGGTCCAGCCACATGAAAAACTTGTGTTTAAACCAGCCCAGCAGCTCCAGCAGCAAAGCTATGTCAAACGACATGTCGCGGCCCTTTATTTCCCCTGCCGATACACATTATACCCTTGTCAGAAGCGAGATTTAATGTCATGATGACTGAATTTCAGCTACGTTAGTAGCCGACAAGAAATAGTTCATCGACCTTTAGAATGAGATTTCGGCTTTGTAGAGTGTTGTCACTGTCACTCATACCTGTGACGTTTTGTCGGTGTCAACGACAGAAACAACGGTCTACGAAACTGCTATCTATTTCTAAAGGTCGATGTACAATATTTTCTGCCGCGTACTGAAGTTATCTGCGCGGGAGATATTATAGTGCACAAATAAGTGTATGCACAAGTCACAAACACAACTGCACTATCTATTCCCTAACTGTCATACTACGATAGAGTCAGTGGCAGACTGACGTTTTCCCATGTTCTCCGAGAACTGGAGGTGTAACACCACCAATTACTAATGGTAATATCTAGATCACAAAACCATAGTGAAATGTATAAAATTAGCATAAACTAAGGACAGTTATTGAACTGTAAATTAGATTTAGAAATAAATAGAAGATTAATCATAAGTAGAAGTTTAAGCTAGGTAGTGGCAATAAAGCTGCCATTATATAATGTTCTCTGTTGCTCTATGGTAGGAAAAAAAAACCACCAATTACTTAACTCTGGCCTAACAGTTACACAGATATACAGATACACAGAAACATATACACACGTAAAACTTACTTACCCTCTTTTTGGATTGGGGGTTATAAGCAAAAAGGATCGAATACAAGTCAGTTTTTTAGTCCTTTGTTTGAGAGGGCCTTTTTGACCTTTGATTTAATCGAAATTAATATGATTTTCGGTAGTAAAATATCGGTTGGATCGGACGCTTATAGTTTTGTGATCTAGCAGGGACTAATGTTCCTCTATCGATCGTGAGCCCTGGGCACGTGCTCAGCGTGCCTAGTGGGAAGGAGGGCCCTGCCTAACACTGCTAATTTCTTGACAGAAAAACTCAGTACCTATGTCTAGCCCAACCTGGAAATCGAATCTAGGACCTTGTTTATGGACAGTCAAAGATGCTTACCAGTAGACCAATGAGGCAGTAAAAGAAGCAAAAAATTGGGTGATGGTTTTGAAAAAGTGTACTTACCAGTTTTGATCTGCTTCTGTTGCTCTCGCATGCGATCCAAGGCCATTAGTTGTAGAGTTACTAGTGGAATGTGATCTCTGGCTGTCTGCTGCAAGTCCTCATCTTCATACTTCAGCATGTTGTTAAAGAGGGACTGGATCTTCAATAGCAAGCTGTTTTGGGTTGTCTGTGGAAATCAAGACAATATTATTTAAAAAATACAAATGGCTGTTGCAGTCTAATGCCGATGTAACACTTTGTTATACCCAAAGGGAAAACCATATATAAAACTTTACTACTTTTACGTAACTATAAAGATGCTGCAGTAATAGCATTATTATTACACAAGCATGGCAATATTATAATAAAGCACAAGTACAGTAATATTATATTACTACACAAGTGCTGTAATTATTTGTGTGTGTCATCAATATGGTCACGCAACAGTACAACTATTGTGTGGCTGCATTTGTGGAGGCTGCTATTTTTTCCTACACACAGCATCATACCAGAACGCTAAATCGCTTGGCGGCTTTGCCGGTAGGGTGGTAACTAGCCACGGCCGAAGCCTCCAACCACACAAAATAATATTGTATTATAGTAGTTATATAAAAATGATAAAATAATGGTATGAATATGGCAAGACATACCAATATGTCAGCAGGTATCAACTGAGGCCTCTTGGTCTTTGAAGCATTAATCCCAGACTGTGTGGCTGTCACGTTACTTTTAGGGCCACAACAAAAACTTATTTTCCTCTCCAAAGCTGCTTGTGCCATTCGCAACTTGCTAAGTGCTTGTTCTTTGGGAAATGCAAAGCCATTATGCACCTACAATCATTAACATTAATAAAATCAATCAAGTGCAAGTCAGACTCGCACTTGATACAAAGGGTTTCATAGATTGTAAAAAAAATACTTAACACTTTTTTTTGTGATTTAACCTAAATTCATAGGCTTTAATTCCCTTGACTTCGGGTGTTGACTGACACAACAGACAGTTTAAATAGACAGATAACAAAGTGATCATTTAGGGGTTCCTTTTTTCCTTTTGAGGTACATAAGGGTTGGCTTATGCCCGCAACTATGTTCCCGTGGAATATACAAATATCAAACCTCGGTTTTACCCATTCAGGGATTGAATTTTTAAAAATCCTTTCTAGCCCGATCGGTCCAGCAGTTTGAGATCAGTCAGTCAGTCATTTAGTCAGTCAGCTTTTCCTTTTATATAATACAGAAAAACAAAACTTATTGAATGCAACAGTTTTAAGTCAGTCAGAAGATCTTGTGAAAATGTTAAGATTTTATAAACTTACCGACGCAAATCCTATATATTTGAGATAATCACTGAAAGCCTGACAGTTTAACACCTTTTTAAGACCTACGCTACTAATCGTTCTCAAGTCTTTGTCGTGTGGATTATCCAAAATGTGGTTGATGACTCGTAAAAGTTCGTGTAGTATATTACTAAATTTATCTATGTCTTTAACATCTTGTTCTACTAGAGCTAAACGTGCCATGTCTTCCATTTTTGACTAAATATAATTTTATTACTATGGAATGTTTAGAAAAGCGAATATTTAATTATTATCGCACTATTGACTCAGGCATAGTTTTGTATTGGAACACTTGTCAATTTTTGTTGCAGTGTTGCCAAACCTTAATTTGACTTTACCCCATGCGTGGTCTCAATTTACCATAGATTTTGATTTAAATCTCTACTCATCATAATCATAATAAAAACAAACAATCACCAGCCCGACTGAGCACGAGTCCCCTCTTAAAATAAGTCCATCCACGCTGGTGAAGTGCGGATTGCCAAACTTCACAGTTCACACTGGTTTGTTATGTATCGATATTAAAACTGATAACTAATTCTTACATTAATTAAACTTATAATAAGTAATTGGGTATTTGATTACTTTTGAATTTGATAAATATTATTACTTTACTATAAACTAGGATAAAAATAATGACGTAGGTACGCTGAAAAAAATATTAAAATCCAACAAAGATTTACAAAGTTACAGGCATTTTAATTTTGGAGTGGGAGGGTCTTCTATCCGTTTCTCGCAAAACGAAAATTTGTATGAAACCGCACGAAGCTACAATGGCATTAGTTAGATGTGATGTCAAATGCTATATCGCTATCTCTGTTTAATGAGAAATATTTAAATGCTTATAACTGTTTTGTTATTTGATCGATTTGATTCGTTTTTTCAGTTTACGTCATTATTTTTATCCTAGTTTATAATAAAGTAATAAAAAATTGGAGTCAAATACCCAATTACGTTTTACAAAAGAACTATTTCCAAAAGTCCATTTTTCTACCATTAAACAACACAGACCGTCTCCCCGTACACACACCACTTTCACGTTATCATGGATATTTCTTAGGCATGCCACGTATGGGTTTCCTCATGATGTTTTCCCTCAACATGCTATTTAATTATTAAAATCATCATGGGTTTGTAGGAACAAAATGGGTAGGTAAGTAGGATAGGTAGGTACATGACTCATGCAAAATGCTCAAATTGTACTTTCTAAAACACCCCTTGTGGTAGCGAGTTAAAATTATTTAAACTAAAATTGCCCTAGTTTTTATACCCTAAAATTACCCCGGTAGCATAGTAGGTACCCTAAATTTAGGGTGAAATATTTTATGACTGCAACACTTTATTGTGTCAATTTTTGTTTTGTCATGCTAAATTTCGTTCGAAAACATTAAAACCGGTAAATCGGTAAAAACCGTAACTTATTATATAGTATTTCTATTAAAAAGATTCTTATTGAAGCCGCGGACTTCAGCTAGTTTGAAATAAGTTCAATAATAATATTTTATTTGAGGCACTTATTTCATATCTAGTACAGATATGTAACTAACTGGGTACTCATATCGCTGACTATTCCCGATGAACAAGATAAAGTTGGAAATTAAAACCCGACTACGATCGTCTTAAACGCTGAAATATTTTAGTAAAATTGTTTTTCTGTTACTTGATATATATTTTGATGTTGTAATAGGTAGGTATATTTACCACTACCCACTCAATACGATAGCAAAAAAAATCGCCAAATTTTGTTCATTTAAAATGTACCCTATGTCACCCGTACCAAGGTAGGGTAGGTATTCATCGAAATCGGCTCAGTAGTTTTGGCGCTACTGTGGTACACACATAAATACAAACCTACATACATACATAAATAGACTGCTAAAAGCATTGGCTTCTGCTGTAGTCGTTTTGGTTACCATAGTAACATAAATGTAAACAACCAATTTCAGGTCCCGTAATTAAAATTTAAAATGAGAAAACATACAGCGTTTGAGAAGAATACAAGTGACGGTAGTTAAATGCTTTAAAAAAATCGAGTGAATACTTTTTTTTACTGTTTTAATTTTAATTTTTTCTAGATTTCAAGCGAGGAACTCATAACTGGTTGCTTCACGCGCGATATGTTCGAGGTGAACATGATAAGTGCTTAGACTTGGCGGAGGATTTGCAGAAACGAACTAACATCACGCATAGATATGCGCATTTTATAAAGGTAGCTTTTTTCTATTTTAAGGCGCATCGCACACCGGCAGAGTGAAGTGCATCCGAGTCTTTTAAGGGTTCCGTACCTCGAAAGGCAAAAAGAACCTTATAGGATCACTTCGTTGTCTGTCTGTCTGTCGTGTTTGCCAATTCGGGGGAATCAAAACCTTAGGGTACTTCTCGTTGACTTAGAATCATGGGCAGGTAGCAATGTCTTACAGCACAAGTAAAGGAAAATCGAAAACCGTGACAAAAAACCAGTGTTCAATATCAAATAATTAGTTTACTAAGTCACATTAAGATGGCGCTGCTCGTCATTAACTTGCAGTGTTGTACAGACCATGTTGGAGCAATAAATTTTTATTCTACTACTGGTTTGAAATAGCTTGTATGATGGAACGGAATCCTTCGTGTGCGAGTCGAATTCGCACTTTTTGGTAAGATACTCGTCCTTGAATTTCGATACAGGTAGGTACATACGGTTGAAATTGGTATGATGAAATTTGAAAATAAAACATGGAGTGGACTGAAAGGATGTGCGATGCACTGAGCCGCTGAGCACACGGCGCACCTCGCGCAATCTATATCTGTAACTTTTATTAAAATCGGTTAAACAGGTGAAAAGCTAGCACACAGACGGAAAAAGACTTTCTTAATCTTCTTCTTCTTCTTTGCGTGCCTCTCTGACTAGCGAAGGTTGGCTGTCAGCTTTGCATATTCCACTCTGTTCTTCGCAAGGCAAAATATTTCTGCAGCACTCGCGATTCCCGTCCACTCCCGGACCGACGCCTCTTCTTCCGGCAACTTTTCCCATCATGATGAGTTATAGGAGTTCGTACCTACCTCTCGTGCCTAAGCACGTGCCCTATGCGACTTTCCACATCTTGATGGTCCTATAAGTTCGCGTTTTTGATTGACGCGTCGCAGAACTTCCGATTCGTATTAATACTTAATGCCTATTCATTTATTAATTTTATACAGGGAGCAGTGTTAGCTGACGCAGGCAAGTTTCAGGAGGCGGTAGACAACTTCCACAGCTGCATACGCCTGCAACCACAAGACCCTGAGCCTCTGAAGCAGGTTGCCAAGTGCTTGTAAGTAAAGAATTCGTCATCCATCATCAACTTAATCAATGAAGTTTGATCATGGGTCTCCTTTCAGAATGAGAAGGTGCTAGGTGGTTTGATGACCTCTCTTACGCAGTGGTAAGTGCTGTAGACCACAGTGTTAGTGGGAGATTCCAGGTTCGATTCCTGGTAGGAAATTTATAATTTGTAAATTTCTGATCTGGTCTGGTGGGGAGGCTTCGGCCGTGGCTAATAACCACCCTACCGGCAAAGCCGTGCCGCCAAGCGCTTTAGCGTTCTATTTTACGTCGTTCTTATTTTATTGACATTACAGTGTGACATAACACATAAAGTTAAAATGGCGCGTGAGAACTTATTCTGTACGGTGAATAATTCTGACTTGTTGGATTTTAGATTTCGTCAAGGACGTTTTCAGTTGGCGCTCGAAGCTTACTTGGAGGCTGACAAATTGTCAAAGCACCCTGATCCCGACATCTACTGCGCGTTAGGTAAGGATATCAAACAAAGTACCTACCTAGTAACTCACTTATTAAAAATAATTGAAAAACATGATTGATCTGCCAAAACGCACTAAAAAGTAAAAAAAATCACATTTAAAAATGGCACCATCATTGGGCACCATACATTAATTCTTTCAATCTCATACAGCCGCCATACATAGACTAAATGCCGCCATATTGAATTTTGTTTTTATCTGTAGCGGAATGTGCGTGGAGTTTAGGGGACGCGGAGCATGGCATCGAGTGGGCGAGGGCGGGGGAGAGTGCGGGCGGCGGGGAGCGGGCCGGGGCGCTGCTTGCCAAGTTGCTGCAGTCTGTCGGCGACATGAGTGGCGCTTTGGCAGCCTACGACCATGCGCTGGCGTAAGTTGTTTCTTGTACCAGAATGTGCGTGGAGTTTAGGGGACGCGCATGGTATTGAGTGGGCGAAGGCGGGGGAGAGTGCGGGCGGCGGGGAGCGGGCCACATGAGTGGCGCTTTGGCAGCTTACGACCATGCGCTGGCGTAAGTTGTGTCTTGTAGCATGATGTGCATGGAGCTTAGGAGATGCGAGCTTGGTCAAGAGTGGGGGAGAGTACGATTAGGGGGAGGGGGGGGGGGGCCGTGGCGCTGCTTGCCAAGTTACTCCAGGCTGTTCCAAGCTACTAAGCTACCAAGTTCCCTTTTTTTTCTAAGTCTAATTACCTGAGTACCAGATTACCGCAGCCCATGAACCACCAGAGAAACCGCTAATGCATTGTCACTTGTCAGCCTTTCAGAAATTTGATGATTCCGCGATTCCGCACGTTAGTTAGTCTCACGGAGTAGTTGAATGTTAGTCTGGTGTAGCATATGATCCCAGCCCTAGTGTCACGTGGTTACAGAACGCACGCGTGCGGAGCGGACATGCTGGCAGCAGCAGGCGCTTTGTGTCTACGCTGCTCGGCTCCTCGCCGTGCCTTCCAGCTGCTGGGCGAGGCGTTATCCCAGCAGCCGGCCCAACACGCAGCGGCTCTCGCCCTGGCCGCCATGCTGCTGCAGCACAGAGACGTGGACGCCGGGCTAGCGAGGCTCAAAGCGGCTTTAAGCGCTCATCCGACCTGCGTCGCCGCGCATTCCAACCTTGGGCTCGCTTTGCTGTCCAAGAAGAAGTTTGTTGCTGTGAGATTTTGAAGGACTTAATATAAATTACTAGATATTGGATCATAAAATATTATGAACATTTTAAGACTGGACTCACATGATTATTCGGAGCATACTCGACTAGTTTCGAATCCATCCAAATGTCCTTTTTCGCTACGCTCGCGACGCAGCGCAAGCTTTAGAACGCACAGCCAGATTATTCCTCTCAGATATTTGTAGGTAGGTATAATATAATGTCCCTGATTGTGTTGATAAGTTGTTGATAATGAGTATAACACAGGCAATAGTTTGGTCCTTTCTCTTTTACCTGGATTCATAAGAGAGAGTTTGAACATTTGCAGGCATTAACTTGTCTACAACGGTCAGTCTGGGCAGCGCCGCTGAGCGCGCGGGCGGCTCACAACTTGGGCTATGCGTTACTGATGTGCAAGCGACCAGCCTCGGCGTTTTGCAGACTAGCCTGCTCCGCTGCACTGCAACCTACCCACCACTACACTGTAAGGGTGTCTTTGTAACATACCTACTTCTAACTTCTAAGGTAGCAACTTTCAGGAATACTCACAGATGTTGAATTTTTTTGACAAAATTGATCCTGAATCCTAGGTATAATACCAAAAATATCTTTGGGATTGCTAAGGAGTTACCCTCAACTTATATAAAATTTGCAATACTTGTATACAATAACATGTATTTCTTTATGTGTAGGAATATCTTACTTCTTATTTTGCTTTGTGGCTTTCTGTAGGAATATCACTTTTTAAGTACACCAAGTTAACACGACCATTCAACTGCTCGAGATTTATAATTACATTGGACAGTTGAGACAATGGTTAAAACCCAATTTTCCAACGTAACTTTTTCAATTTTATTTTGGTTTCAGGTGCTGCTAATAGCAATAGCTTTAGAGCGGTTAGGGGACAGCAGAGCCGATGCTGCCTACTTGCGCGCTGCAAGTCTGGCGCCACAGGACCCGCTGGTCAGGCTCAACCTGGCTGGCAGGCACGGCAGGGCTGGCAGGCTGCTGGACGCGGTGGAGGAGGCTAGGATTGTCGCTGAATTACTACAAGTCGCACCAGATGCCCAGGTAATGAGGGCTATAGGACCCACTGGGCAGGCTCAACCTGGCTGGCAGGCACGGCAGGGCTGGCAGGCTGCTGGACGCGGTGGAGGAGGCTAGGGTTGTCGCTGAGATACTACAAGTCGCACCAGATGCCCAGGTAATGAGGGCTATAGGACCCGCTGGTCAGGCACGGCAGGGCTGGCAGGCTGCTGGACGCGGTGGAGGAGGCTAGGGTTGTCGCTGAGATACTACAAGTCGCACCAGATGCCCAGGTAATGAGGGCTATAGGACCCACTGGGCAGGCTCAACCTGGCTGGCAGGCACGGCAGGGCTGGCAGGCTGCTGGACGCGGTGGAGGAGGCTAGGGTTGTCGCTGAGATACTACAAGTCGCACCAGATGCCCAGGTAATGAGGGCTATAGGACCCACTGGGCAGGCTCAACCTGGCTGGCAGGCACGGCAGGGCTGGCAGGCTGCTGGACGCGGTGGAGGAGGCTAGGGTTGTCGCTGAGATACTACAAGTCGCACCAGATGCCCAGGTAATGAGGGCTATAGGACCCGCTGGTCAGGCACGGCAGGGCTGGCAGGCACGGCAGGATGGCAGGCTGCTGGACGCGGTGGAGGAGGCTAGGGTTGTCGCTGAGATACTACAAGTCGCACCAGATGCCCAGGTAATGAGGGCTATAGGACCCGCTGGTCAGGCACGGCAGGGCTGGCAGGCACGGCAGGATGGCAGGGCTGCTGGGACGCGGTTGGAGGAGGCTAGGGTTGTCGCCGGGGAGATATTACACGAGGGCACCAGATGGCTCAGGTTAATGATTGAGGGCTATATTATATTTAGGCTCGCTGTTCAAGACTATTCCAGCGGCAACGCATCTCGCAACTAAAAAAGCCGGCCAAGTGGGAGTCAGACTCGCGCACCGAGAGTTCCGGAATCGGTATTTTTTTCGACTTTTTGCACGATAAATCAAAGACCATTATGAATGAAAATCTGTTTTAGAATGTCAAGTAAAGCCCTCTCTATGAGCCCCACTGGTATAGTTAGCTTACTTTGACAACTGAAAACACATTTTTTTTGTGATGTTACCACAAATTCACGGTTTTCGGATTATTTCTTTACTATGCATAAGACCTAACTACCTGCCAATTTCATGATTCTAGGTCAACGGACTCGTGTGACGTTCTTGACAGACACAAAGACGGCACGAGATTACATCGAAGTGATCCTACAAAGGTTCTTTTCTTTTTTGAGGTACGGAACCCTAAAAAAGATATCATTATCTCATGTTCAGCTAGCTAGTTCTCTAGCAACCCTCACGGCTCTGCTGCGTCGACGCCGCGGTGACACTCTGACAGAACTACCCTTCAAATGTGGCGGACCACACTACAGATGTTAATGTAGACAACTCTCAGGCAGCGGTGAGCCGACCTTTGAACCGGATGAAGTTTAAGAAATAAAGGTTTTGTAAAGGAAGGAAGGTAGATAGACTTCATTGCTTAATCATTTCTAAGTAATTATAGTCCACAACAGGTTCAGATGGCAATCGGGTATGATGCCGCCGGACGCTACACTCACCCGCACGTCACCCGCGCTGAATGACAGACAGACCCTTTAGAATGACATTTCGGCTTTGTAGAGCCGTTAAGTCTCCCTCTCACTCATACTATGTGACGTTTTGTCGGTCTCAACGACAGAGGCAATGCTCTACAAAACCGCTACATCTTTCTAAAGGTCGATGTAACTTATTTTCTGCTGTGTACTGTATGAACTGTGACCAGACTGTGTGTAATACCACAGAATACCGACCTCTAATAGTAGTATCAAAAGTCAGCCGGTGTGACTCTGACAGAATGCAGACAAAGCGGGTGAGCCGACCTTTGAACCGGATGAAGTTTAAAGAATAAAGGAAGAAGAAGGTCGAGATGGCAATCGGGGAGGAACGCCCCGCACAGCCCCCACGTCTACCTGGTGCAGGCGAGCGTCGGGCGCTGTGAGCGGGTGTGCGCCCCCCCCCCCCCCCCTCATACACAGATTGCTACTCTCGACCTGTCGCATACTATACGTTAGAGCCCATTTCCTTATCAGTTTACTAAGGGTGTAACCAGTCTACTCGTGTGGCCAGATGCGCGTCCATATCACAATCCATACTAATATTATAAATGCGAAGTGGTCTGTCTGTCTGCTAGCTTTTCACGGCTCAACCGTTCAACCGATTTTGACGAAATTTGGTACAGAGGTAGCTTGCAACATAGGACATAGAGGACATAGGCTACTTTTTATCCCGGATAATTTAAAAGGTCGCACAGGATTTTTAAAAACCTAAATCCACAGCGTTCGAAGTCGCGGGCATCAGCTAGTTCACAATAATTAATCGAAAATTACAAATGCGAAAGTGTGTCAGTCTATCTGACTGCTAGCTTTTCTTGAGTCATCTGTTAAACAGATTTTGACGAAAAAATACAGAGATAGCTAATTCCCGGAGCCGGACGTAGGCTTTTTATAATCAGAGTTCCACGGAATTTTTAAATGGCCCATCCATCCCATTTGGCATTTTGGACCGTTAGCACATCTCATAGCTAGCTTACATAGACAACGAAAGGCACATAATATAACGTACCTTTTTCCAAAATTTTATCTATAGACATTTTTAATTGACATTTACACATGTAACCTTTAAAATAGGTTGTACTTACGATATCAGGAATGACGTGTTAAAGTCGCAACGTTTAACGCATACTAGCGCCATCTATGTTCTGACTGCTGGACATAGATAGTCCATACTTAATTCAAGCTATACCCGCGACGTGTTTAGGCTTTTAAAACTCCGTGGGCGGCAGGAATCTTTGCATTTCCGGATAAAAATTAGCCTAATGTTACTCTCCATGTCTTTAACAGCGAATGCAAAAATCGCGTCAGTCCGTTGCTTAGTTGCGACGTGATTGAAGGACAAACCAATAAAAACACACTTTCGCATTTATAATACGGGTAATGATAAACGCAAAAGTGTGTCTGTTTGTCAGCTAGCTTTTCAAGGCCTCACAATTTAACAGATTTTGATAAAATTTGGCACGGAAATAGCTTGGCATCTCAGAGACGAGCATAGGCTACTTTTTATCCCGCCAATCAGAGTTCCCACGGAATTTTTAAAGACCCATCTGTTTAATCAATTATGACGTTTGCTACTTAGATTTAGGTTTTTGAAAATCCCGTGGGCACTCTTTGATTTTCTAGGATAAAAGTAGCCTATGTCACTCCAGGTCTTTAACTAAGTCCATGCAAAAAATCACGTCGATCCGTTGCACACCTCGCGCCTCTCTAGCCGCCTTCTCCACTCCTGTCCCACTGACAAGTTACAAACCGTGGCTCTACCGCGGTTGTTTGACAGCTAGAATGTCACGATCGCAATCATCTCTGATTGGTTAATGCTCGCTCACTATTGGCCACAATGCATTGTTGCAACAAGAATCGCACAAATTCAGCCAATCAGAACAATTGAGATTGTAATAATGATTGATGCAGGTTTTAGACAATCGCCCTACGGGCCCTACCGATTTCAAAGCCCAATGCAAATAGAAACGTTAGCTAGGATTTGGAAGCAAGCAACTATCGCGTCAATTTAGTTGTTCCTTTACAAACTTACTAGGCCAGTTTCTAAATCACCACGATTTAGGAATGCAATAATCCCTTAATCAGAGTTGAAGAGTTGGGTTCTCGAGTTTAACGATAAAGTCTTTATTTGGCAGGTACCTCCAATATCAATTTATAACTGACAGTTTCTAAATCCCATCAGTTTTGGTGGTCAAGTCCACTGCAGCATCAGCATAGCAACTGCCGTGGCTACGGAACCCTACTACTGAGTTCACACACGCACTTAACCAATGTGTTCTGCTAATAAAACCGATAACTCGTAAATGTTGATACAATTTTGTTTTATTGCAGTTTTCATATTCACAATGTTATTTCAACTTGGTCTTGTGATACAGTTGTGTATTGTTTATGTTAGTATGGTTTCAGTTTCTTACTTTAGCATATCTAGTAGGTACGCGACAGGTCGAAATGGCAATCGGGGAGGGAACGCCCCGCATAACACCGGTACGGGCGAGCGCGGGTGTGCGGGGCCCTCGTCTCATACCCCGATTGCCGTCTCAACCTGTCGCGGAATATACCTACCTACCGACACATTAGCACGCGCGGTAGCATCTTTAGAGCGTTAGTGCATTCATTTGTATTCGATTTCGTAACAATACGGTTCGATGTAGTCATCATACGATACCTTACATACGCTTGTGCACTCATTTGATTCGTATTTTGATGGATCCGTATGAATACGAACCAAATTAGTGCACAAGCGTACATACATTTTGTATGACGGCCACTACGAATCATATTTATACGAAAACGAATATGTATGAAATGAAATAGTTTATTTGTATGAATATGGGAAACAAGGTGTTTACAAATTACAATAGAGATGCCATAATATCCAGTCACACTGAGGCCACACGGTGCGTTGCGGACTGCGGCGCAGTACCGCTGTGGATTTGAGTATTGGGTGCCACACGGCACTGCATTACCCCTCCGGCAAAAGTATGGCTTTGCAACGCACCACCACGCGGCTCGTCTCTCTCTCTGGTCCCAAGTCCGTTGCGCGTGTGGTGCGGAGCTATCCGACGTCGTAACGCATCGTGTGGCATGGTATATACAGCGATTCCTATGTAGAATCAAGAATGTCTCAGCGGCACCGCTAACGCAACGCATCGTGTCGTTTCACTCTTGTTTCAGGAGCTTTCATTGAATTTTTTTATCCTGTAAAAATGTTTTTCGTGCAATAATTATACCTTTTTGTTCACCAACTCCTGTTCATAATATTGATAATTATGAGTGATGAACAACTCCAAGCGAGCCTAACCATACCCGCATATCTATAAATTAGGAAATGGCTAAATTAAGTTTTTGTATAATTTCATTCTTCATAATTTTACAGATTATGTCAGATGAACAACAACGTCAAGCGAGCCTCATAATTCTCCCGCCTATAATACTAGGGTACGATGAACTCATCGATGAACGACAAGAAAATTCCAATAAGAAACAAAAACTATTTCACCCAATAAGCCACGAGAATCTTGACGACCAAAATCACGGGCCACATGAAACTGAACACGTTTATAAGAAACAGAGGGATTGCAATGGCAAACACAACGCAATCAAGAAGGATCTGGGTCGGAATTGATACATACTAATCGTAATACACAGTCTAAACCGTGCAATTATGGGCAAAGTTTTATAATTAACAAAATTCATGTTTAATTCATCCATACTTAATATTATAAATGCGAAAGTGTGTCTGTCTGTCTGCTAGCTTTTCACGGCCCAACCGTTCAACCGATTTTGATGAAATTTGGTACAGAGTTAGCTTATATCCCGGGGAAGGACATAGGCTACTTTTTATCCCGGAAAATTAAAGTTCCTACCGGATTTAAATAACTTAAACCCACGCGAACGAAGTCGCGGGCATCATCTAGTTTTTCATAATTTTCAAAATTCATGTTGTCATGATAATCACCAGATTTTGTGCCAGCTTTAAACAAAAGGAGGGCATTGGGAACAAATCCAGCTTCGAAGCCAACGTGAACGAATTTCAAAAGGGCAGCCTTTTGAACTTTGCTTTTTAAACCTACCCATTCGGTCCACGACTTGCCACTCGCATGACGTGATAAGTCGACATACGATTCATTGGTGTACAATTGTACATTATCCATCTTCCGTCTTGCCTATACTTGAATATTTTTGCATAATATCAATCCGTAAATGTTGCTTTTTTTCTATTTATAGAAAGTAATAAAAATAGTTTGTATTGGTATTGGTTGGTTGGAATTGGTAAATAATTTATAATTATTATTAAAAGCCCGTATTTGTTTATAATTTATTGAAATTATCACCTTCTTAATCAGCACTGAAGGGTGTCCACGTTTTACGTAAAACACAATTTCAAATAATAATCGACATCAAGTGCAGTACAAGTATCGGTACGAATCTAAAGGCATGTTCATTTTTAACAGACTTCCAATAATCGGGGAACATACATAAAAAATATAAAAAATAAAAAGATTCCGACGAATTGAGAACCTCCTCCTTTTTTTGAAGTCGGTTAAAAAGGAGGTGGTTCTTAATTCAGCCCGTTTTTTTTGTCATTTTTAGGGTTGCGTACCTCAAAAGGAAAAACGGAACCCTAAGGCTCACTTTGTTGTCTGTCTGTCAAGAAACCTACAGGGTACTTCCCGTTGACCTAGAATCATGAATTTGGCAGGTAGGTAGATCTTATAGCTGACATTTGGGGAAAAATCTGAAAACCGTGAATTTAGGGTTGGATCACACAAAAAAATTAAATTGTGGTCATGAACTAATAATTAGTATTTTCAACTTTCGAAGTGAGATAACTATATCAAAAGGGGGGTATCATATAAAAGTTCTTTATCTGTACATTCTAAAACAGATTTTTATTTATTTTTATACATAATAGTTTTCGATTTATCGTACAAAATGTCGATAAAATACGATTGTAGTACGGAACCCTCAGTGGGCGAGTCTGACTCGCACTTGGCCGGTTTTTTTTACACAAGTCATTTTTTGGGTCTGATTGGCGGGGTGCGACTGACGCAGCGTCCGTGATTGGATCGCTGTTATATACAAGCCATTCCGCCTGCCGTATTGGTTCTATCGATCTTCATCCAGTTCGGCAAGAACACAGAATAAAAATCTAGCTACCCCCATTATTTTCGCTCATGCCTCAAGAACCGTACCTGTACAAAGGTAAAAAAAAACTACATAACGAAAAGCCGGTCTGACAAAATTTTTTTGGACTCGCCTGAAGGCACTTGCGGTCAATGATTTATTTATGCTTGAAGGTTCCAATTTGGCAAGTCACTACTAAGGTTTTTTACATTAAATTATTGCAACAGTACATTTTAATCACACCTCTCTAGGACAATCAGGGCGACAAGGCTTTTCCGCGGTTTGCAGAAATGTTGCAAAAGCCGCGAAAAAAGCGTTGTAACAAATAGTTGTTTGGGCTATGGGGGTGGCAATAAAGGCGCAAAAAAACCTGCAAAAAAAGATTTGAGTTTTATAGTTAGTTTTGAATTTTAAAATATGTATTACCATTACCAACCAAAAATGGTAAGTTTTTAGTACATTAGAAGTAGAACAAATTATTTGACAGAGCTTGTCAACATTTTAACCAATGGCCGATTTTTCAATCGTAAACTTATTTCTTCTTAAGTTTATTTACCGACAAGATAAGCCAAGTGAAAGTAAATTAGTAGGTAATAGGTACCTAAAATTAGATTTAGTGACATGCTTTATTGACATCACAATAACTAATGTAATGAAGCTAAAAATATAGTTACCTTCTTCAATTCTAGTACAATTAATGTCTGATGACATCCAATTTAAAGCAAGAATATTGCTGAATATCAATTCTGTAATTATAAAGTTATTACGTATTTTATACACATTATATTTTTAAACTTCATTTCTAAGGAGCGCTTTTGAGAAAATATTACACAATAAACAGACCGCTAAAGGCTTCAAAATTATTGCTCATCGAATTTAAAAACATCACATGAAATGTTAATTCGGTATAACTAAGAAGAAAGCTTGAAACTCATATCTAATGGAACTGAAAAAGTGTTTATTGCATACTGTTACTTGCTGATATAGCTGACAAAAATAAGTTTCAGTCTGTTCGTTCGGTCTTAGTAAAAAGCAAGGTATTTAGTGTGGCTTGCTTATTAAGTAAATGTGAATAAACATGACATTTTTTGTTTAGGAAAGTTGAAAAGTCCAATATTGAAAAATGTAACAATACCTCTTGTACCTATTGCATTCTAACTTATAACAAAATCTCATTTTATATATTTTCAACTTTTGTTACAACATCTTTGACACATTGTAGGGTTGGCAGAATAGTTTATATTCGCATATTTAGTTTAACCGCAAAATTGGGTTTTTGATTTCAGTTTTTCTGACATGACAGAAGTAAGTAACTCGGCACAACCCTAGTACACCCCAACAAAAAGTACAAAAATCCACCATAGCGGTACAGACTATTCATAATCAATTATTGATCCTAAATTCCTGAACACTATCCAAGGTCACGTCTATCTTTAAAGATTAAACATTCACTTCAACCTTTATAAATGCACTTCTGGTGAAACTTTAACACCTAACCTCCTAACGTAGAATTGAAGGATAAAGAATAATATGAAGTACAATAAAAAATACAAATAAAAGGCAGTGCACCTAAACGAGAAAATTAATAAAAATGAGAACAAAATGGCCGCAACAGAAACAACCGTAAATGGCGAAATACAGGAAAAGGGGACAGCTTAACGTTAAAAACGAACAACCATATATAGATACTCAAGAATACTGTAAGAAAGATGGCATTGCTTAGGCCGGAATCATACTTATAACATGCCATCAAACCATCCCTAATAATGAAGTGTACTGATTTGCCCTTAGATTCGTATTATACTGAGTTTTAGGAATTTTTATATGATCACAGAAATATAGGTTTCTTTTAACCAAATATATCATAATAAAACGACAGATAAAAATTAATTAAATTAGTACACTTGTCACGCATGTGCGTAGAGGCACAAATTGCATAGATAGTAGACGCGATGTTTACGAGTCTTTGGATAAAACGACACCTAAGAGCATGCTACAAAATATATGGCGGACCATTACCAGTTTTTAGAAGTCGTTACATTTAACTCAATATGCCTCACGATGAGTCTGATTAAATGGCGTGTTATAAGTGTGTTCCGCCATTATTCCACGCTACTGGAATTACTTATAACATTATATTTCTTTGGTGTGGTGTCATTTTATTTATGATTGATTCCACTGCTATTGGACGCTATGCAACGCGTATTAACTAATATTTTTTTGCACACAGAGCGCTTATTTTATGTCTAACAGTGTCTAATTGCACACGTCACCGATTGAAATCGATATTAGTTGAACCGGCGGCGATTGGAGAATTTGAATATCGAATTTACGCAACATCACAGATAATAAATTATTTTTGATTGAACCGATTTTTATTGATAGAGACGTATAACCGGTATTTAGTAGTATGTGAATTTAGCTTTCATTTTAAGTGATAATTATGTAACATTCTTAATTTTCCTCCATACATTAGTAATAATAAAAACGGTTGCGTCATCTAAGCCGACCGATTTCAAATCGAGAACATGTACGCTCAGCTTTACAATCATTTGTAACCTCTCATGTACAGTAGCGCTCGGCAAAAAAAGGAATCGCCTATTTAAAAATATATCTAACACGTCCCAACCAACTAAAAACTAAACAAAATACACTTAACCACCGTCCTATATTTACAAACTAAAACTATTTACACAATGGAATCATTGAGATCATTACATGTTAACTACCTACTTACTCTTACATACTTACAATTAGCGAACTCTAAGAGGTATTTTATATCTACACGTTTACAATAAAAAATAATACTTTAAAAAAGACTGGTTTGGTACATTGAGTACACGAATGGTTGTGGTACGAGAGACGGTGGGAAATATTGAGGAGGTACTTGATAAAAGTTAAAAGTTTGTAATACGTAAGTAAACGCTTAATATAACTGGAGTATGGATCAATCACCGCGCAGAATTATGTGCGAAAAAACATTGCACGCGTTGCAGAAAGGCGTTTTGACTAAACCTGGACTAAACTGATTTTCTTGAGAATGTAGTTGACGCTGTAGGCGCATGTTCAGAAATTGTGAACATCGTTTGATTCGTTCGATGAGTCCGTTCGTGTGATTCGTTTGATTGTTGTAAAAAAATATAATTGGGAAAATGGCAATCTAAATTACTCGTGCTTGCACTTTAGGAAGCAGAAAGATAAACACTACGTGTGGCCATCACCACAATTGCAAGCAGATGGCGTTTCTCCTAATACGAAGAAATCATCAGCAATCCTCCGCTCCGCACCAGTGGACAGGCAGCCTAACAGAGTGTTTAGAAATTAGCACTAATAGTAGAAGTTTTAAGATACAAACCGTCGTTGGTCCAGCTGGCGCCCCGATCACAACACCGATCGGATGGAAGTTTCTTCCTATTGTTACGGTCGAGCACACACAAACAGCTTCCGTACATATAAGACAACAGATTTTCATCTTTATAAAGTACCTACGCATATTTAAACACCGACTCTTTGACCAGGCTCCCGCTAACTAACATGAGGTAATGGTGTTTAGCCGTGATTTAGGTACGCGATTTAAACCTTAGCAACAATTTTTCATTAATGTCTTTTTTATTCGAATGGGTATTATAGTTATAAAAATATACATATTATTATCAAAGAGCAGGCGACCAATTTGTTTAGTGTCAACAACCGATCCTTATGTTACATGAATAAGTATTTTAAATACAATTGAACATAAAAATTACAGATCGAAAATATACATCTAAACCACCACCGCAACGAGGCAGGGCGCCCAGAACGCTGGCAGCGTTAACATCGTTGAATGGCCAGACTAATAAATTAATAAATTTTAAATACATTTTGTTAGTATTTTTAGTTTCTTTTCTTGTTGAGCTGCCCATCATTGTGATTTTTTATTCATCGAAGGAAAATCATTGCCAAAAGATCGAAATAGTCTTTTTCATAACATTTGTCTGTAGTAGATGCATCCGACTATTCGAAAGTACTTGTAAAAGTTTATTCGAATAAAAAAGATTTTTATTTTATTTAGGAACAACATTATTTCAGGTACTGTCACATACTACTCATTGAAAAATTTGAATCGATATTAATACATTAACAAATTATTCACCATCTCCGTGTCTATACATATACTCGCCGCTATTGCCAGAAAATAACAAAAAATTCAACGAACATGGCCTACTAAATTCTGTATAATATTATTAGTTTCTTTCCCTAAAAGCGCAGGCTTCCGCGTTCGTCGCTGACTCAGCGACGAAATACAGAACTGACCTTTAGAATACATTGCAGCTCCACAGGTAGGTAATTAATCACATATATTATTATTGCAGTAATCATGTGATTATTACAACTTTGGTATTAGACCTACTAGATACTAGAAGTTTGCTTTGTTATACTGTGGAGCTATACAATATACAACGTATTCCTTCAAAACTGATAAACAAAACATAGCTTCAGCCAAACCTCTCTTTGACGAGGAACATGAGTTTCTTCTTGCCTTTGTATTTGAGTTTGATTTCCTGCAGCAGCGCCGCAAACTGGTGCGGCCCGTCGTGCGCTAGCGCGAATGTGTCTCGGGCCTTACCTGCAAAAATATAATTTATTTTTAATAAAAAAAATTGACGACCTTCCTGGCCTGGGAGGTCCCGGGTTCGATTCCTGTCAGGTATTTGGAATTTTATAATTTCATAATTTCTGGTCTGGTCTAGTGGGAGGCCTCGGCCGTGGCTAGTTACCACCCTACCGGCAAAGCCGTGCCGCCAAGCGATTTAGCGTTCCGGTACGATGCCGTGTAGAAACCAAAGGTGTATGGGTTTAATAACAACTGCCATACTCCTTCCAGGTTAGCCCGCTCCCACCTTAGACTGCATCGTCACTTACCATCAGGTGAGATTGCAGTCAAGGGCTAACTTGTATCTGAATAAAAAAAAAATAGCTAGATCTACTATACTCCATCCGCGGAAAGAAGTATAAGAAATCCCATACAAATGATAAAGACAAAAATCGCAATGGGCGTTAACCATTTTTAGCCATCCAACCAATCACAAACATGTTTTCAAAAATCATTCAAAATTCATTTCGAAAATGTTTACAAAAAACATTCGAAATCAAATTTCTGCGGATAGAGTATGTGATGTACTTGCCAACCTAGTTGAAGAATCTTTATTTTCGCCATTTTGCCGCTGATAGCACTGGTGCTCAGTCATATTTATGTATGCCAGTATGCCAAATTTTAGCCCGATTCGTCCAGTGGTTTAAGCTGTGCGTTGATAGATCAGTCAGGCAGTCAGTCAGTCAGCTTTTCCTTTTATATTATGTAGGTGAAAATATGTACTTACCAAGAAAGTCTACGAAGTCCGCGTAGTGCCTCGGTGAGATGTGTGCGAGGCGCGCGTGCGTAGTAGACGCGTAGGCTCGTAAGGCCGCTTCTAGCAAAGGCCGCAAAGGAGTGGGGGGTCGCGGGGGAGGGGGTCGCGCGCGTGAACACCCCGCCGCGGCCACACAACACCTCCGCAGGACATCCGACTGTAAGGAAATGTCGGATTTCACATCATATTTAGAGCCCTAGTCTTATTAGTGCAATACAAGTATTGATAATAATTTGTCCTTTCGCGTCCAGCCGGACTTCGGAAATGTCGCAATGTTGATAAAATACGAGCGCCGAATCAAAGAAACGTCAGAGTAAAATGGACCTCAAGTTTCTTGATTTTAAATAAAAAAAATCAATACCGACGATTTTAATTTCGCGACGTTTGGAGCGCTTCCAAATCAATCAGAAATAAAGCAATTTATACCATGAACATATCTAGGCAAATAAACCGTACGTGGTTTCAACTGGAGCAATTATTGTAAAAAAAATTGAATTAAAAAATCCTCATTCGCTGACTTTCTAATTATTTTCAAGCGTTGATGACTCACCAGAACTGGCGCACATTGGACGTTTTTCACTAATAGAGGTAGCATGGCTTGAAGCTCAGCTCGCCCTAGAGAATGTGCTAACGCGACTGCCCAGTGGATGTCTGCGATCGCGGGATGGCTGTCCTGTGAACATAATGAACGATAATGAACCACCATTCTTCTTGTTACCAAGCTTTGTTTATTTGATTATTCGATCGATAGTCTTCCGCTATGATCAAAATTCATTAATTTAATAAAGATTACCGTAGTATCATTCAATAACAATCATTGCGATGATTGCAATGTACAAAGTCACAAGCAAAGAAGTTGGAAGTACTACTTTAGGGAGCAGAGTCAAACAAAACAAGACTAAAGCTGCCTTTGAAATAAAGCGTGTGACACGCCTTAATTTGAAGGCTAGTGTTTCTTAACTAGCTGGCCTAAGATGCGTATTTGAATTTGTTGACAAACCGGAGCAGATACAGTCTGCACAGTTGTGAGACTGTTTCGCTAGTTCTATCAGCTATCAGATTTGATACTATTTTGAGTGACAATTGTGCCCAAATGAAGAACTGTATTTTTTTTAAATCATAGTCAGCTTATTTGCGTCCATCACTGATTTTCCATCCATTGAATTCCTAGAAAGAGCGCACCACCATTTTTAATATCCTCAGACCTCAAGCCTTTCTTATCCAGTCCCTTCGCGCCGTCAGTATTTTAAACACTGTGCCTTTAAGGCACTGTACCAAGAACCAGTCAAACTCACCTGATTGTAATGCAGGTGCAAGTTCCTCATGGCCAGCGTGGCAAGCCGCATGGCCCTGGCCGGTTGTCCCCGTTGCTCCATATATCGGGCCACGGCAAACAGCTGACTCGACGCTAGGGCTCCCCGGGCCGCGGCCCCTCCTACCGCTGCGCACGCCGCTTCGAAAGCACCTGCTGAGCCTTCGCAAACTGATAGAGCGCTTAAGGCACAGCCTGGTGGGTCCTAAGAAAATTAAAAGACCATTTGTATGTATCTGTTCGAAAAGCCTCTCTTAAATTTCTATGGTTGTCTGGCAGATAATAAAACATTTTCGGTTTTTTTGGTAGGTATTCAAATAAACTTAATATAAAATCGACATTATGTCTAAATCATTAGGATTTTTTTAAATAGTTTAGTACTTCAAAATACCCAAAAAAAATGTTGAGGACAGTTTGTATCCTCCAAATTTTCAACTATTTTAGCTGATAGTTGTCTTACGATAGCACAATTTTTTTACTATTATTCGACGAGCTTATAATATGTTGGGTATAAAAATTTGGAACCATTTGGGGGGGGGGGGGGGGGACATTTTATCAGTTAGTAGGCACTGAAATAGCCGAATAAACCAAAACTAGTTAACTTAAAGAATTTTCAAGTAACTAATACCTTCGCAGCACATTGCAATGCAAGCGTCCTCGCGCAGGCGCTAAGTTTTTCCTGCTGCTCGAAGCTTAGACCGAGCCGTAGTGCCGTGGCATGCGACATGGCAGCCGCTGCCACTGGTCCCGTTGCTTCCGTTGGTGTAAATAAATCATACCTGAAAATTACAGCCCTCTTCATAAAGCGGTGACTGCGCGATGCAAAAGGACAAAGGATAGTTGCCATAACAGTCAAGTCACCGTCATCCCTTCATGAGGCCTGTTGGTTTATCGAAATCCTTGGGCCTCATTTGAAACTGATGCATTAGGATCTTTACAGGTTGAATATTTGATACTCTCACTAGAACAGTTTTTCGACAATAAGAGAAAATATACAGTCTTTAGGAAAAGTTGATTCTAACAAAGCTCTTTTAAGTTTAAGCTCCTATGTATATACACAATGATGTGCTACTAAACTAAAAAGATAAACTGCTTACCAATTCTGCATAATGGATAGCAGTGCGTCAAGTCCTAATTCAGTAGCGCACGTCACCAACCACCGGACCATCTCTCGTCTCCGCCAATTTACTGCTGATAACGTCATTCGTAATACCTGTGTACAACGATACAAGTTAAAGCAACTTAATAAAAACACAGAATACTAACTATTTATTACTAAATCAAGTGGTGCTCAAATAATCTGTAATTTTTACAGATCAATTTGACTAATAGCAGACTTTATTTTGTTTTTTCTCACCTGTTCGTCACGTATTTGCAAGTTTTACTTAAAAAGGGGAACCTTTTTGTATATTTTGTCGAATAATGGTTACCTATAGTCCTAGCTCAAAGGCCGTGGCAAGAAGGTCTCGGTGATTATGGAGCGTCAGATGGTCTTGGAGAACACAATATGTTTATGATTTCAAGCTTTGCTTCAAGAAGGGGAATGCCAATGTATGTGTTGTCTGATAATGCAACAGTTTGCTGGTTACCTGTAGTCCTAGTTCAAAGGCCGCAGCAAGAAGGTCCCGGTGATGATGTGGTGCGTCTGGTGGTGCTGCATGTCGTAACGCGTCTTGCGCCAATCGAAACAGTTGTGCAGCAGAGCGCACGTGCCTTTGTGCTGCTGCAAGCGCTGCACGGAGGCGGGAAGGGGAGCCGCGTGCTGCACCTAGACAATAATATTCAAATCATTAGTTGGCGTAGGATTTAAAAAAATATAATCAGCATAACTGGAGGAACTCAGACTTGAACACACTACGCTGAAATTAAATGAAGTCGTATGTATAAACTTTTAAAATCAGCTTATAAAGCCCTTTTATTAGATGCCTTTAAAAATCATGCCATCATAATTTTTTTAGAATCCCGTTTGGTAGCTTAGAAATTTTCACTCGTTTAATTAGATATGAATGTATATTATTATTTCGTCTATTTTTACAATAAAGGCATCTAAATGGGAAGTAAAACTATTACTGAGTGAATATTCATATCCGGTTTGAAGGACCATATCGTCACTGGTTTGTAGAAAGGGCAAATAAGCTATTTCATAGAAAAATGGCTTATTCGCCCCTTCTACAAACCAGTGACGATATACAACGAGAAGCATACCCAACAGTGCGCTGGCAAGCGCTGCTTGCTGTTGTTCAGCATGCTGCAGAGTGTGCCACGCCCCCGCGCCGCCCGCCGCTGCACTTCCGCCGTCCAATGAGTATGCTTCTTCCACCATTGGTAACCTGGCGACAAATATTATATGAAATTCTATTCTACTCATCAGCATAGTTCCAATAACCGATAGACGTCGGGGAAAGGCGTGTTGTGTTTTGGAATAGCGACCTCGCACCGGAAAATGCAACATGCAAATCTGGGCTAGGCATAATGTTCACAATCTTAAGATTCTCTAAGGCCTTAATGAAAATTGGCTTTCAAATTGGCAATAGTAACCACTGAGATTCTTGTCTGCTTCTTCTTAGGGGAATCTGCTTTTTGACATAGCATCATAAGTTGGACCAGTACTGATTTTTTTTGGCATTCAATAAAAGAAAATTAATTCATTATTTCCCTACATGAATTATTTTTGTTTGTGAGGATAATGGGGCCGATTCTCTTGTGCACAATCTCTAAACTAAACTTAATTAACAGGTCTAAATCTTGTGCTATCCTTTCCCGCAAGCAACATTATGAAAGCGATAGCAATAGATTTAGACGTGCTATTTTAGTTTATTTTAGAGATTGTATACAACGGAATTAGCCACAATGTCTTATTACCGTTTCCTTAAAAGGTAACAATAATAAGAAATGACCAACAAAAGAATTTCCACTAACCTCATAGCCCGTAATCCGACTCGGTACGCCAACTCCGGGTCACTGGGCAGAAGAGCAAGGAATAGAAACCTCGCGAAGGTGTGCGCGGGCGCCGATCGCGGGTGCACTTTGGTTCCAAGGCAGGACGACGGACCTCCCGCGAGTAACGCCCGCGCCACCCTGGCGCAGACCCCCGCGGCTGCCTCGCCTTCCACCCTTTGCAGTTGGTTTATTAAACGTTCCTCCTGTTAAGAAAGAACAACACTATCCCGTGATTGAAATTGCTAAGTGACACGAGACATTCTCCACGCATTTTCGTCGCTGTAAGCATATCGAGTCTATTTCGCAATAAGTTTCGCTTCAATAATTTCTAAAAACGAAAATTCGACAATTTATAGGCGTACCTGCTTACAATATCGCTCCTGCGCATACAGGCCATGGGGCAGCATCCTCTGCATGCCGAGCCCCAGCAGCGCCGCCTCGAGCGCCAGCGCCAGGTAGGTCTCCTCAGGATTCTTGCTACCCGCCACTGGGACATGCTGGTACCTGACAAAGATGAGAGAAATCTTTTAAAGAAATAAGTGTAGTTATTCAGCAGCATAACGTGGTTTGAGACCATACTTTACTCTATTCATGAGAAAGAAGTTAGTATAACACTCTCTCTGTGACGTGATCCCATACAAATGACAGAGTCAAAAATCTCAGTGGGCGTGAACCATTTTGAGCCACCAACCAATCACAAACATCATTTTCAAGTTAACCAACAAGTTAATCATTGGCTGCAATCTCATCTGGTAATAACTTATGATGCAGTCTAAGATGGAAGCGGGCTAACTGAAAGGGGTGTGACAGTTTTTACATGACAGGGGAGATAGCTGCTTTTCACTGGAAAGTCTCTGTATGAGTACAAACTTACCTAGGAGGCAGGCCAGTGTTGGGCTCCTCATCGATGTAGGTGTGCAGGCGAGGCGAGGCGCGCTGGTCGTCGGGCGCGAGGCACGCGTCAGCGAGGCACTCGTACACGCACCAGATCGCCTCCAGCGTCCAGCCCGTCCAACATCTGCTGTCTGCCAACAACCAACAGCCATAAAGCCAAAGCCATTTATCACTGCTTATATTATTATAAATGCGAAAGTGTGTTGGTTTATTGGTTTGTCCTTAAATCACGTCACAACGGGGCAACGGATCGACATGATTTTTTGCATGGGTTAAAGACCTGGACCTGGACATAGCCAACTTTTTATCCCGGAAAACCAAAGAGGAAACACGGGAAGTATAGAAACATGGTACTCATGCGCTGCTGTTGGAGAAGCCGGTGGTGTCGGAGCTGCGGGAACGTGTACTGACCTCTGCCGATACACCGCTGCGAGTGCGACAGCGCGCAGGTAGGCGCAGTCGGCGAGGGGCAAGGCAGACACGCGCCCGCGTCCATGTGCGCGCAGACAAGCGACAGCTTGGCACGGTCGCACTGCCCCAGGCACGACTCGCTCGCGCATGCGCTGCTGTTGGAGGAGCCGGTGGTGTTGGAGCTGGAGGCCTCGCCGCCGCCGGCTTCGTGCCACCTCTGTTGGGCTACTTCCTGTAACAAGAAAATAATCTCAGTGTATTTGCGTGACGCTAGTATGTCGAAGGTTTTTTGATAACATGTTCTGTACAGAAAATATAGCTTCATTTGAAATTAGATGGTGACTCAAAATGGTTAACACCCACTGAGTTTTTTGTCTTTGGGATTATGTTACAGAGAGAGTCCTGTACTACTAACCTCTCTCGGTGGATAGAGTATAACTACTAACCTGTCTATGCCTCATGGCGCGCGCCGCCGCGACCGCCAGTCTCAGCGCCGCCGGCGCTCGCCCGTGCGCCCGGAGTGCTTCTATCCGCGCTCCGACCACGGGCAAGTGTTCTGAAAAATGGACTCAAACTCCACAAAACGTCTCAACTCCTTCAACACCTCTATGCCTAATCCACATTTGTGACATCCTTAATTTATATGGTCGACATCCAATCTACTAGCACGAAACATTTTTAACGGACTTCTAAAAAGAAGTTTTATGTATGTGCATATTTCGAGGTCTCTGGACCGATTTGATTTTTTTTTAATCAATAGCTGCCGTGAATGTCCCATAAAAATTTCTGGATCCAACTCCTTAATCCTGATGCTGCAAGGTTACTGCCCGCCTAATTTATCAAGATTCAAGAAGTGTTCATAGTAAATTAATATTATATGTACAAAGCAACGACTTCATGCTTGGACTCCAAGTCCCAACTTTTCAACCCTGATGATGTAGGGTACAGCACTCCTTAACTATAGTGATTCAGGAATTGCAGATGATGCAATATTATTTTAGGAACCAAGCACAGACTACATCACTGAACTTCGAATCCCAACTCCTCAATCCTGATGCTGCAAGGTATTGAACTCCTAAGCCGTGGAGATTCGGGAATTTCCGATGGTGAATTGATATTTTAGTTATCAAGCAACGGCTTTATGCCGTTCACTCCACCTCCAAGCTCCTCAAACCTGATGACGTAGGGTACAGCACTCCTAAACCATTGAGATTTAGGAACTGTTCCTGGTGAAAACTGCCGAGCATTGTTACAAGAAAGCAAAGCATATACATTACTATTGGTCAGAAAGTGTTTTAATGGATTTGACGATGGTAATTTATATTGTAACTTCATATCATGTGTCCCCTAAATCAAGGATTGCTCCATCTCGAATACATGCTCTCAAAATTTGGGAAATTATAATAATTATTTAGTATTTTGTAAGTTTCAATAAGATCGCCTCTTTCTCGCCTACTTTTGAGGGTGCTGAGTCCAAGTTTTATAAGTCTTTGTTCATATCGGAGATTTTTCAGTTTCCTACTTAATGGCTCGCCTCTGCACCCTTTCCAACAATTCTATATCCTAAATACATATATAGACTAAATGAAATAAATTATCTAGCAAAAAAATTACTAACCATGCCATAAAGGTTGTCCAAGATCATTAAACTTAGGGTAAGGCTGTAGCGTGGCGTCCATGGAGGCGCCAGCTTTGTCCGGTTTCTCAGGGTCACAGAACTCGTCTGAGCTCAGGATGTTCTTGAGGTGGTCGTTCTCCCACGATATATCTACTGCGTCCAAGGCTCTGAAATAAATCAATTTAGCCTTGGAAAAAATGGCAATTTTTAGGGTTCCATACCTCAAAAGGAAAAAGGAACCTTTATAGGATCACTTCGTTGTCTGTCCATCTGTAGTGTCTGTCAAGAAAACCTATAGGGTACTTCCCATTGACCTAGAATCTTGAAATTTGGCAGGTAGGTGGGTTTTATAGTACAAGTAAAGGAAAAATCCGAAAACCGTGAATTTGTGGTCACATCACAAAAAAAAATGTGTTCATGAACAAATAATTAGTATTTTCAAATTAAGACGTAACTACAAATAAAGTCCAGTCGCTTTCGTGAATTGCAAGAACTGTAATCAAGTAAGTGGCAATCGGAAAATAGAAAAGGTAAAGTCTTACTTGTGAAAAACTGTCCTTGGTGTAAGGGGGGTCGATCGCTGGTTGTGTAACCTAAGTCTTTTGCTAGCTCTCCTGTATTCACGTTCATAGCTGAAATTAAAACAAATATTATCAGAACCATCTTTAGGCTAACATACATAAATGTAAAAGTCTGTTAATAAAAGATTTAAAAAAACATCTTTATCCACAAGTTTATAGAATATAGATGACCCAGGTGGCATTTGAAATTAATACATCTATATCCACTCATAGGGGGGTGAAATGGGGGTTGAAAGGTTACATGAAAATCCTATGTTTTTGAAGTTAGAGATATGAAAATTGGCATTTAGGTATTCTGGGTTCTGTGCCTTAAGGTGAGACTGAGTGAGTAGGTAAGTGAGGCCTTTTGCAGCGCGAAAATTTTTGACCATGAGATCATCTCTCTCTCATCTGATGAGATGAGAAAATTTACGCAGTCGCGGGCAACTGCCAGTCTTATATAAACGAAAGAGCTGACTGACTGGCTGACTGATCTATCAACGCACAGCTCAAACTATTGGACGCATCGGGCTGACGCATGCAGATAGCTAATATGACGTAAGAAAGCTATTAAGAAAGGATTTTGATAATTCAACACCTAAGGGGGTAAAACAGGGGTTTGAAATTTGTGTAGTCCACGCGGACGAAATCGCGGGAATAGTATTATTTATAAGAAAATAACTTACTTATTAGGTCTAGAGTCTTCATCGGAACTTTCTGAATGGGAATGCATTTCTCTTCTCTGTCTTTCTCTATGTCTTTCGCTGGAAATAAAATATTATGATAACACTATCTTTTTCGTACGATAGACAAAGGTTTTGAGAACATTTATTGACTTTAAAAATAATTACTTTAAAAATTTTATAGGCAGTTGTTGACAAGGTTTCATAACATTAACGTCGGTTACGCACTCATCCCATCCGAGTCCGTGAAGATACGTTCCTTTTTGTTTTGTATGGAAGCTTATGACATAATATATCGTAGATAATCGCTGGTATTCTCACGGATGATGGATAGAACTCGGATGACGGAAGTGCAGTGCGTAATCGCCGTAACGGCCCAAATCGGACGTGTCCGTACGCGACAGATAAGTGTGCACAGTCTTTTGGGACGCGGCTTGCGGACTTATCCGAGCGTTTTCAGCTGACAAAACATCCAGCGGACCGAAATTCTATCGGACGTCCGAGCGCTCAAGGACGGCCCAAGGTTACGTCCGCTACTTTACGTCTGATAATTTGTTTCCACCTATAATACAGCTTGCTTTCGCGAACCCGTGTACGGTCTATGATTTAATAAAAACAACAGCGGGTCGATTTCGTAAACCTGCATCAATCATTATTACAATTTCAATTGTTGTGATCGGCTGAATTTGTGCGATTCTGGTTGCAACAATGCATTGTAGCTAATAGTGAACGAGCAACAACCAATCAGAGATGATTGCGATCGTAACATTGTAGCCATTCTACCGCAATCGACCAGCTCAAGTCATTTTGCCAAAATTATGACCTGTTCAAGGACACCAAGCACTCTTTCTTGATAGGTTTAATATTTATCTTACCGGTCTCTCTCCTCTCTTTCCCGTACCCTCTCTCGATCCCTTTCTTCCCTGTCCCGATGTCTGTCTCTATCCCTGTCTCTGTGATCTCTGTCGCGATCCCTCTCATTTCTCTCTCGCTCCCGTGCATACTGAAAAGGACAGCAATAAAACATTATGTTTACGAGTGAATGAGGGTACCGAACGGGCGTGGGCCGACTTTTATGCTATGCAACTGCCTAAGCTTGGCGATCGGGGGTGTCTGGCTATTAGGTGTTGGTCTGTGCACGATACAAACTAATTTTCCATAGGTAAATGTAATAGTATAAGTCCCGTTAACCATGCGCTGGAACCATGTCTCATTAAAATCGAAATGACGTCATTTTGATGTCAGCCGAAATAAAAATATACCATCAGCTCGAAACTTCAGTCTAGTGCTGACATCACTAAAATGGCGACCACGCGCATTAGCAATTTGCGGGACTTATAGTAGTATTTGAATAGAATAGAATAGAATAGAATAATGTTTATTCGAGGTATATAGGTGGTACATGGTGTAGGCAATATCGTCCTGTACAGCAGTGCAACTGCACCTCGAACAGGTAGGCCACTCAGCTTGTGTTGAGACGTCGGGCCCCTCAGACACAAACCCTACCCTGTGTTCTTCTTACTATTTAATTTTGTAACTGTGAAAACCTATTATTAGCTCCTAGTTACCTAATTTTAAGATTATTATAAGCTGTTAGTTTTCCAAAGAAAATAAAATAAAATATAGTAAGACAAAGAAAATCATTTTAATTGAAACCTTAATAAAGGTAACTTACCAATGGAAACGACCTATAATCCGGATCCTCAGTGGGACAGACTTCAACAGCAGACCACTTGTCCAACATATGCCTCCACTGCATCCTATGATGCTTGTTACTTCCGGGGTCCAGCACGATGCTGGAATAGAAGAGAGTAGAATAGAATGGAGTATATTTTTATTCAAGTAAACTTACAATTGCTTTTGAATCGTCAAATAATTTACTGATTCGGAATGCCGTTTTTATATAGAAGAACCAGCAGGAAACTCGGCGGTTGTTCTTTTCAAGTGATCAATCCATACTAATATTATAAATGCGAAAGTGTGTCTGTCTGTTTGCTAGCTTTTCAAGGCCCAACAGTTTAACCGATTTTGATTAAATTTTAATTCAATTCAAACCCCTTTAGTACCAAGTCAATTTTCTTTCACACTTTTCAAGTTAAGGGTGAATTTTCAAAAATTCTTTCTTAGCGGATGTCTACGTCATAATAGCTATTTGCATTCAAATATTCAGCTCAATCTGGCCAGTAGTTTGAGCTGTACGTTGATAAATCAGTCAGTCAGGCTTTTTTATAAAAGGAAGATTATTACCTGACCCACAAAGCCCCGAGTTGCTCCCACAGTTGCCTGCACTTCTCCGTCATCGGGGTGTTCTGGTTCCGCCATAGGAGCAACCGAGGGTCTGATAGGAACTGTTCAGTCATTAACATTAACATTCTTGGACCATTCGAGTCTTGTGCGCGGAGCATTTCTCGAACCTAAAAAGATAAAAATCTATCATCATCATGAGAACATTATGGAGAACTCCTAAGGACTCTAAGGCTGAGATTTATAGAGCGCACTTTGATTTTGCTCAGAAATAAGATTGAGTTAAAACGACAGATTTATGTGCTCTGTCTCGTTTTAACTCTGTCTTAAGTCTAAGCTAAGACAGAGTGCTCTCTATATTATGTAAATCTCACTGTCAGGGTCCTTCCACAATACTTGAAGTGCGACGTCGCATCAAGCGATTCCCACGATGCGCTGTGAGTTGTGGTATAATTTTAACATGTGATGCATGTCTCGTTTTAACTCAATCTTAAGTCTGAGCAAAGTCAAAGTGCGCTCTATAGATCTCAGTCTTAGATTGTAAGAGGTGAAATCGTAAGAGGGGTAAAAAAATGTTATTACCTTAGAAAATAAAGAATTTAGTTGCTTGTTTGCATTATAATAAGTTCCCTGTAATAAGTACGCTCGCACTTGTTCGCAGACCTGGAAATAAAAATAGAATATTTAGAAATATGCTTTACATTACAATCAAAATCTAAAAAAAATAATCAAACATTAATTTCTTCTCTTTCTCTTAAAAAACAGGTAATTTTAAGTTTAAAAAAAAAAAAACCAACTGCAGTTTGCATTTTTACAGCCCGCACATTAAAGCGCATGAAATGCGCCAATTTGTTTTTTTAATAATTTTATGTACCCAGTGACACTACCACTAGTGCCATCAGGACGAATCTAATGAGGTATCATTTATCCGGTAAGTAATTATGAGTGGACATGAGAACAGATATACACATACATAGTACATACATACATACAGGTCAAATCAAATCAAAATATGTTTTACTAGATGATGTCCGCGACTTCGTCCGCGTGGATTTATTTAGTTTTTAAAAATCCCGTGGGAACTCTTTAATTTTCCGGGTAAAAAAATAGCTTATGTCCTTCCCCGGGATGCAAGCAAGCTATCTCTGTTCCAAATTTCGGAATGTTCAAAATCGGTTGAAAAGATGGGCCGTAAAAAGCTAGCAGACAGACAGACACGCTTTCGCATTTATGATATCGTTGTCTAGAGGCAATAACCATTCAAATGCCATGTTCACAGACAAAAGGGGTACAGAGTCATCCGAAAAACACGTCCCTAATGACCAAGGTAATTATTGTCTTAACTGGGTTCATTGGACTGAGATTAATCTATATCCCCCAAGGTCATGATGTGGTGTGATGTGGTTTCTTGTCCGTGATGACGTCAAAAAATGGAGTTGTAATTTGTTTGAACGGATATTTCAACTTTCTATGATCGGACGTCGCAACACCAAATTTCAACTCCATCTGGGCGTTATTCCATCATTTCATTTCTGGAAACGTTTTGGCGGTTCCTCTGGTGCTAGAGTTCATGGGCGGTTTCCTCCCACGTATAACTAAATGCCTTCAAGGTAACGAGTGAATAGGCATCTTCTAGGCAAGCGCGTTCTAAGCTAGACCTCATGATTGCTCAGTATACGGCATGATTGTCGTCAAGTGCAAGACTATCTTGCAATTGAAAAATTGGTTCCGTACTACAGTCGTATTTTTTCGACATTTTGCCCGATAATTCAAAAACTATGATGCATAAAAGTAAATAAAAATCTGTTTTAGAATGCACAGGTAAAGCCCTTTCATATGATACCCCACTTGATAGAGTTATCTTACTTCGAAAATTGAAAATTCTAATTATTAGTTCATGACCACAATTTTTTTTTTGATGTAACCCAAAATGCACGGTTTTCAGATTTTCCCCTTATGTCTGCTATAAGACCTACCTATACCTGCCAAATTTCATGATTCTAGGTCAACGGGAAGTACACTGTAGGTTTCTTTACAGACCGATAGACAGACAACAAAGTGATCCTATAAGAGTTCCGTTTTTCCTTTTGAGGTACGGAACCCTAAAAACAGTTTAACGCTTGGAGAATTTATACCTGCTGCTCATCCAAGTGCCAAGCATGGTGCGCGTCGGGCGGAGGCCCGGCCGTGGGGTCGGGGGCTCCGCATATCCTGTTGATAGCTGATCTGGCCTGCAGCACCTCGTCAGCTAACCTCTGCGCGGTCGGCAGGACCTCTGTATGGTGTTCTGCTATTAGGTACTGGACGAACTTCTGTAGCTGCTGCCTGTCCATCTGGAGCAGGGTTTCTGGAATGGGAAAATGTTTTATTTTAGTGAAATATAGTCAAAGATCTCACTGGTTTAAGGGCGAAACGTTGAATCAAGTTCAAGGTATAGGACGGTCGAGATGCCGATCGGGGTGGATCTCAAACTTGATGATGCATGGTACAGCACTCCTAAACCATAGCGATTCACGAATTGTTCCTGGTGAAATAACATTGTAAATGCCGAGCATAAACTTTGTTATTGAATTCCAAGTCCCAACTTTTCAATCCTGATGCTGGAAGGTACTGAACTCCTAAGCCGTGTGGATTTGGAAAGTTTTGCTAGTGAATTAATATTTTAGGTACCAAGCAATGAGTACTTACACTAAAACTTTTGTTTCTACACGTGTATATATAAGGGGTAGTTTGAAAGTAGCGCCAGTGGTAGAAAAGATGAGGGGTAATAGGCTGGCATGGTATGGGCATATAATGCGGAGGGAAGAAAGCCATGTCACTAGAAGAATGTTAAGTATGCATGTGGAAGGAAAAAAGAGGAAAGGACGACCAAAGAAAAGGTGGATGGATTGCGTGAAAGAGGATATGCGTGAAAAAGAAGTGGATAATACGTTGACGAATGACAGGAATGAGTGGAAGAAGAAGACATGTTGTGCCGACCCCACGTAGCGTGGGATAAGGTAAGGAAGAAGAAGACGTGTATTATTGTATGTATGGAGTCAGCATACATATATTATACGAGCATAAAAACAGAAACTAGAAATCAAAGCGTGAAGCTCGCCCGACTTCAACATACATACACGTGTAGAAACAAAAGCTATTTTTTACTTTGTAGTGGTTTTGAAAGTCGGTTTTTAATTTATTTTTTTGATATGTAGATAAGTAAGTATTTAAAAATTGTGTAGTAGTAGGTTAGTCATTTGATAAATCACCTGATATAGGCACGCGCAGGCGCACGGAGTCTGCGTTTCGGATGCGGTAGAGGGCGAGCGCCACCACGTGCTGGCACCAGAATATGTCTCGCGCCTCGCAGCTGCATGTCACCCCGGTTATCTTGCATCTGGAATCAAGAACCTGCACTTTAGTCATTCAAATAGTTTGATTTATTGAAAATAGCGTATGTATTCGGATTGGATTATGGCCTCAATCTTTCTCAATCTGCCCCCCAATTGTGTAAGAATAACAATTTCATGGCTATCGCAATCAAGAAATTCTGCCCTTTGATTGGTTGATTCGCTGTTTACATTTTTTCACAGCCAATCAAAGGGCAGAATTCTTGACGATTGCGATAGCCATGAAATGGTTATTCTTACACAATTGGGGGGCGGGTAGGAAACCCGTGCTATGCCGGCGATGGGTTGAGGTGATGATATATACCAGGGAAGCATACCTGTCAAAGGAGACTGTGACCCTGTATAACCTCTCTGGTTCAGAGCAAGGCGGGATGGCTGCCGGCGCACGCACCACTCCACTGAGGTGGAACCCTGGAACAAAGGAACACATCCATTAGCTTTTTGTATAATTGAACATCCTATTTACTTTGAGTTAGGTATTGATTTTTAGGGCATGTTTTTTAAAAGCCTCATAGATGGCGCTGTTTATGCTTTAATCAAATCGCGTCGCTTACGCCTTTCTCCAAAAAGGTTTCTGCGATTTGTTTGGGAAACTAAAGTATACTTAGATATAATATTATGATAAGTATACTTAGATATATTATGATCTCTTAAGTCTTATACTCCCTGTCACTACTGCTCTACTATTCATTATTAGATACAAAACATGAAAAGCCAAACATCGGCCTTTAGAATGACATTTCGGCTTTGTGGAGCATTGTCTCTGTCACTCATACCTATATGACGTTTTGTCGGTCTTAACGACAGAGACAGTGCTCTACTGCTATCTCCTTCTAAAGGCCGATGTACATTACTTTCGGCTGTACTTATGAACTTAGTTCACCTTTTTCAAGCCTGCTACGGTATTTGAGGCTTTAAACCACAGAAAACTTGAATAGAAATAAGTTAAGCTGATTCATAGCTCCGTGCTATTGATGTCGAATGAGTTTTATTGGCCACCATAGGAGAATTTCAGCATAATAGCCATACCTTACACTCTAATACCTTCCAAAGCTTACCTTCAATGGGGTATCTAATGAATATTTTGTAAATATGTACGCAATTAAAATCGCGGCCAGTTTACAAAATGGCCGCCGATAATATCGTTTTAACGAGCCACGCTAAAAACTACGACTAATCGTGTTTATATCCTGTTATTGAATTCTAAACTTGGCGAATGGGTTAGGCACGAGGAAATCTAGGTGTATTTATTACTAGTTGAATCGCCCCGGCTATGTTCAGATGGAATTTCTGAAAACCCCTAGACGTAGGAGGGTAGTTAGTACCTACATACGTTTTGTACGACGAAGGTCGCTTTGAATTGTATTTTTACGAATATGAACAAGAATCGAATATCAGTACCCTTCAGTGCGAAAGTGTGTTTGTGTGTTGGTTTGTCCTTCAATCATGTCGCAACGGTGCAACGGATTGACGTGATTTTTTGCATGTGTATAGATAAAGATCTGGAGAGTGACATAGGCTACTTTTTATCCCGGAAAATCAAAGAGTTCCCGCGGGATTTTGAAAATCTAATTCCACGCGGACGAAGTCGCGGGCATCAGCTAGTACGTAATAAGTGCTCAAACACCCGTGGACCTCGGCCGTGGCGGTCCACACTATAGAGAGAACCTACATAAAATATCTCAATAGTTTCTAGCTAGACTTTGCATGAGTGAAATTTTCGAAAATCGGGAAAAATTTACAAAAATACTAAATATGTAGGTAGGTAGGTGCTTCTTCATTTTGGACCAATTTTTATACTTACCTTATTTGAAAAATGACGGACTTTCATACATTGCCTATGACCTGTTTTGACCGTCATGTAAGTTTTTAAAAACATAATTAATTTTTTTTTCAAAATTCCTAGGTTTTTGGCAATAAGTACATACCTAACTCAAAAACTACATTATCAAGTTTGCCGCTTTTTAGTAATAAGACGGCAGAAATGTTGTTCGGCTAGTTCAACTTAAAAATCGAATGCACAACGGTCTATTGTATTGCATTAAATTAAACAAAAATCACTCTCAAATTGGGACCAATTTGTAAAGAATTTCCTCACGACTGACTTAACTTGCAATCAACCATTTCGTCGGAATAAAGTGAGTCAGTCAGTCGCAGGAAATCACGATCGAAACTCAATTTAGTGCTCGTTGAACTTGGTAGAGCTGGAAACGTATTGGTACTCGAGAAAAAGAAGTTTTTTGACGAGAAAAAAACTCAAAAAGAATAAAACATGGCCGCGTTGGTACAGCTGCGACTCTGCGGCGATTTTATAACGTTGTTTTTTATAATGTGCGACTTTAGTAGTCGTAGTTTATATGGTACGACACGACAGAAAACTATAGCTGTTGTTTTTATCGTACGACTTTAGTAATCGTCGTTAAGTAACGACCCGACAGAAATCTACAGCTGTTAATTTTATCGTACATCTACTAAGCCAATCGCAGTTGCGTGAGAATAAAGTGAGTCAGTCAGTCGCAGGAAATCACGATCGAAACTCAATATAGTGCTAATTGAACTTGGTAGAGCTGGAAACGTATTGGTGGTACTCGAGAAAAAGAAGTTTTTTGACGAGAAAAAACTCAAAAAGAATAAAACATGGCCGCGTTGGTACAGCTGCGACTCTGCGGCGATGATTTCATAACGTAGTTTTTTATAATGTGCGACTTTAGTAATCGTTTATATGTGTGTCGTACCGTGTTATCGTGCTTACCTACTGGCCATTTAGCCTGCATTTACGAGAGGAAAGCTGGTTGTTTGTATCGATGACAATGAATTCAAGGTCATCATGATTAAAATATGTGTGTGCGGCAGCAATTTTTTTGATCTTTTGGATTATTTTCTTATATATTATATTATTTGATTATATTATTTTCGTACGTCTCTATCCTGGCACTTAAGAGAGCAGATACCATTTCTCTTACCGTATTTAGAAATCTCGGCGTACGATATTCTATCGAATCGACATCGTATCGTAATCGCCTTGTAAAAGATTCCTCATTTTCAATTCGTTATCGGCACGGGCACGTTCAATGCAGCTGATCATACACACTACATTACCAACTTTAATATAAACTCAATTTTACAGAACATAGGGTTGAAAATAGATTGAAGTAGGGCGACAGTATATAGCATTATGATGGGATTTTATTATCAACTCTATTCTGTAGGGATTAAGGGTGGATATAGCTGGGAGTGAGGGTGGGGTATATCAAATCGTGATGGTTCACAGTTGATGCGGATCGACGAGATCCAATCGACGATAATGGTTTGATTAGAATTGCTTTTACAGCTGTAGCCTGTATGTATGGTAGTTAGGTACCATTATTACTTGCATCATCATTATCATCATCATCATCATCATGATCAACCCATCGCCGGCTCACTACAGAGCACGGGTCTCCTCTCAGAGTGAGAAGGGTTTTGGCCATAGTCTACCACGCTGGCCATGTGCGGATTGGTAGACTTCACACACCTTTGAGAACATTATGGAGAACTCTCAGGCATGCAGGTTTCCTCACGATGTTTTCCTTCATCGTTAAAGCAAGTGATATTTAATTAATCAAAAACGCACATAACTCCGAAAAGTTAGAGGTGCGTGCCCGGGATTGAACCCCCAACCTTCGATTAGAAGGTGTTCTGTTGTATATTCGGCACGTGTATACTATAGTTATAGAAAGATACAGATGTAATACATATTTCTTCTCTGAGTAGACCTAAAATATTGAGTCGCCGCACATACTCGCCGAGTTTCTTGCTGGTTCTTCTCGGTAGGATAGGCATTCCGAACTAGTGGTAGATGCATCTGACGATTCAAAAATACTTGTAAAAGTTTAATTGAATTTTTTTTTTTTTTATTACAAGTCGGTGGAACCAACTCCTTTCGGCGGTGTTCCGACAGAATTCCTGAAGTCAGCAACGCATTGGCGGTTCTGCTGGTGTATGTTCTGTTGTCATTATCTTGCAGTGTTGCACATAAAAATGTTAAAATCTTGTACGATAGTACGGAACTCTTCGTGTGCGAGTTCGACTCGCACTTGGCAGGTTTTAATTGTGATGTAACCACAAATTCACGGTTTTCGGATTTTTCCTTTACTTGCGTTATAGGACATTGTTACTTACCTCATAATATTAGGTCAATGGGAAGTACCCTATAGGTTTTGATTCTTTTAATGGGTCTTGTCAGACATACAGACACTCACAACGAAGTGTACCTATAAAGGTTCCTTTTTTTGGACATACGGAACCCTTAAAAAGGCCGTTTTACAGGATATCACCAAAACCAGTCCAGCGTTTCCAGTAGCTGTTATAAAGATTATACTATTCAATGATATCACTAATTGATAATATGTACGTTGTTTGACAATATCAAATCAGTAACTTTTTATCAAACGTCAAAACGCGCACTTATGCGAGATTCTATGAAATACTGGAATGTGACGTCACATTATAGTGACGGATTTTTTTAGTTTAATCGATAATTTAAAATGGTTATTAGTTATTACACTTAAAACTATCAAATGGCGTGGATTTTACGTATTTTGGAAAACCCTCTATTTAATAATCACTGAGAAATAACTTATTTTTGATGCAGTCAAATACCCAATTCAGCAGTTGATCCCTACTCTCTAGATTCCCTCAATATGGAACGTGATTCCCGCACAAACATCTTCATAATATGAATACCGTACTCTAATCCTCATTCTGTACGGAACACGTAGATGGGTGTCTACTGAATTTTTAATCTAAGTAGAGCATGTGGAATTTTTGAATTAAGCTGCCATGTAATTTGATGCGGACTTGTTTTAATCTATACTATCTATACTTATATTATAACTAGCGACCCGCCCCGGCTTCGCATGGGTGCAATGTAGATACTAATGTGGTGTCATTGAGGTGTCATTGCTTCGGAAACTCTTAAATGAGAGGATTTTTTTCCGACCTAATTCACATTATTTCAATTTCTCTAGGGATCTCTAATTTTTTGAGAATTAAACTGTACCTATAAACCTTCCTCTTGAATCACTCTATCTATTGGTGAAAACCGCATTAAAATCCGTTGCGTAGTTCAAAAGATCTACGCGTTCATACATACATACAGACGCGGGAAGCGACTTTATTTTATACTATATAGAGAAGAGGTAAAGTTTGTAAGTTTATTTGTAGGGGGGTGATCTCTGAAACTACTAAACCGATTTTGAAAATTCGTTCACCAAACCTGAACGCTGGCAAAAACGAAGACAGTTGATAGTACTGATGATTACTGATATGATACCACAAAAAAACGCTAAAAAAATATAAAAAAGTCCTATAATTTTCTAAAAGTTTACGATATATTGCAAATAAAACATCTGAGTGACAGCAGAGGTCAACGACAAGAAGGGGCATTGACCTGAGTTTTGCACGCTATCCATTGCGGGTTTGAAAAATACTAAATCACTAAAACTGTAAATTAGATTTAAAAATTAATCATAAGTAGAAGTTTAAGCTAGAATAATATTACTTATTAGCCCATAGGCTAGATGGTAGTAGTAATAAAGCTGCCATTTTATAATGGTGCTTTATGGTAGGGGGAAAAAAAAAAACTAAAACTACAAAACGAGGCAAATGGTTATTGGTATTGGATTGTGTTTAGGTAGTATAACAATAACGCTAAGTTTTTGCCAGCGTTCTGGTTACACCATGTATACATAAGGTCACTATCATATGCATCGCACGTAGTGAATTTTTAATCCCCCTAAACTAGGAGTGGGTGAATTTTTGACGCGACACATAATTGGATGCGGACGCGCCGTGCGGTGGGCTTTAATAATGGATCCGGCAAATATTGGATTACCATCGGTTTTTACTGGATTTGGACGGGAATAGCGTTTCAGACAGCTTTGCATAACTATCAACGATCATGGCACACTTGCGGACTGACGATTCTTATTTTGTAACTAGCTTATGCTCGCGACTTCGTCCGCGTGGACTACACAAATTTCAAACCCCTATTTCACCCCCTTAGGGGTTGAATTTTCAAAAATCCTTTCTTAGCGGATGCCTACGTCATAATAGCTATCTGTATGCCCGGTCCGTTCAGTAGTTTGAGCTGTGCGTTGATATATCAGTCGGTCAGTCAGTCACCTTTTCCTTTTATATATTTAGATTTCAACCGAATTCAAAGAAAGAAAAGTCGAGTTACACTTTCAGTTATCTAAAAGTGAGTTTCAACGTTCAGTTATCTAAAAGTCGCTTCGATTCCCCCCTACAAGGTTATAGGTGTTGCAGTTTTATTTTCACATTTTAAAATACTTTGTCAGATTCAAAATCACTTTTATCCTTAGAATAACTAACAACTTTTAGCCAATAATTTTCAGTCAAAAGCAGTGTATTGTAAACCATTATAACTACAGTTAAATATTATTTACATCATTACATTGAAGGAAAAAATTATAAAGTTTTTAATTGGGCACTATTAATATTAAAGGATAAAAACTAAAATTTCGGAGAACTATAGCTGTTATCCATACTAATCCATACTTCCATACTAATATTATAAAAAGTGTGTCTGTCTGTCTGTCTGCTAGCCTTTCGCGGCCCATCCGTTCAACAGATTATGACGAAATTTGGTACTGAGATAGCTTGTGTCCCGGTTAAGGAAGGACATGGCTACTTTTTAACCTGGAAAATCAAAGAGTTCCCACGGGATTTTGAAAACCTAAATCCACGCGGACAAAGTCGCGGGCACCATCTGGTTTAATATGCCTATGTCCATATGGAGATAATCATTTTTTCCAATCAATGTTTAGAGTTTGTCTTCATAGTTTTAATATTATGGAAATACTTGTATTACCTCAAGTTGACGTTGAGGGCCTTAACGGTCTCTACATAGACCTATTAATTTTGCCTAAAGCTTTAACTTGATTTCACAAAAACCGGTAGAATTAAGTGTGAATTAAGCCTACCTATTGAGCCAAATATAGGCGTGAAAGCGGCTTTATTTAAATTTGTGATTATAATACAGTGTGCCACGAACTTTCTAAAGATGTTGCAACAAACAAAATACATATTTCCTATGTTTAATAAGTAATAACTAATCTAATAAGGGGCACGCACCTCTAACTTTTAAGAGTTATGTGCGTTTTTAAGTAATTAAAATATCACTTGCTTTAACGGTGAAGGAAAACATCGCGAGGAAACCTGCATGCCTGAGAGTGCTCCATAATGTTCTCGAAGGTGTGTGAAGTCTGCCAATCCGCACTTAGCCAGCGTGGTAGACTATAGCCAAAACCTTCCTCACTCTGAGAGGAGACCTGTCCTCTGTAGTGGGCCGGTGATGGGTTGATCATGATGATGAATCTAATAAGTAATATACTACTCAAAAATTAACATTTTCAACATTGTGATATTTTAAATCATACTAGTGCTTATATGCAAAAGTGTGTCTGTCTGCTAGCTTTTCACGGCACATCCGTTCAACCAATTTTGTACAGAGTTAGCTTACATCTCGGGGACGGACGTAGGACTCTTTGTCCCGGAAAATCAGATAACTATAACGACGTAGGCTTACACTAAGAAAGGATTTTTGAAAGTTTAATCCCCAAGGGAGGAAAATATGGGTTCGTTATTTGTACAAAAGTTTATTCGTTTTGGAGTTATGGTATATCCATGAAAATTGGTATTTAGCAGGTTTGGCATTAAACAAATGTTTAAGTAAAGAAAATGGAAATAGTTGTTTTTTGTCAACCCTGGAGTCTGGACCCTGGCAGGCATTTAGATGACGGTTGAAAATGAAGGACAACGTGTTGAACGACTTTCGGAAATTCGAGAAAAATTGTAAAAAGGGGAATTTCACATGCAGGTAGAGGGTTATACAAGAATTGGTCTAGGCTACACGGGGTTTTTAAAACCTAATTCCACGTGGACGTAGTCGCGGGTTAATTATACATAATATATCTCAATAATCAAATTGCTATACCTAATAGGTATTTAGATGAAAAATTTAATTACAAGCTGTTTTTTTTCTAACTTTTTTAATAGGCATAAAATTCTCCGCACCATAAACCAACCGAAACCGGTAATTTTTGGGAAAAAACACCATAAATCTACATGAGTAATAACAGTATGAGCCGTGCGCTATTCGTTTTTATTTACGACTGTACCTACCTACTTGTTTCACATCCAGCCCCAAGTCATAACTTTTGTGCCTGACTGTATTGTGTGATTTTTTTTTAATATTTTTATCTGTGTCGGCTTTTATAGTTCTTTGTTGTGAATATATTGGTAGCTTTGGCCTTGTTTAAAAGTTTAATTTGTAATGGTTTATTTCAAGTTTATTTCAATGCCGTATGTCAGGTACAATGAAAGAATATGGCAGTTTTTTAGGGTTCTGTACCTCAAAAGGAAAAAAAGAAACTTATACAATACAATATGTCGTTAAACCACGAAATAAGCTTAGAATCCTAAGTAAAGGAAAATATCCAATAATCGTGAATTTGTGGTTGAAATATTATCACCATACAGGGTGTAACCAGAACGCTCGCAAAAACTTGTATTGTTATACCTATTACCTAAACACAATCCAATACCAATAAACATTTGCCTCATTTAGTAATTTTAGTAATTTAGTATTTTTCAAACCCGCAATGTATAGCGTGCAAAACTCGGGTCAATGCCCCGCCTACGACGCGGCATTGACCCCGAGTGACCTACTTACGCAACGTTCATTGACCTCCAGATTGAGTCAGATGTTTTATTTGCAATATAATATCGTAAACTTTTACAAAATTTTAGGGTTTTCAATATTTTTTTCGCTTTTTTTTTCTGTGGTACCTATCATATTATGACGGATGACAGAAGTGAGTGGAAGAAAAAGGCATGTTTGCCGACCCCATGGAGCGTGGGATAAGGTACGGCAGAAGAAGAAGAAGAAGAAGAAGATATCAGTAATCATCAGTATTATCACCTGTCTTCGTTTTTGCCAGCGCGTGGTTACACTCAGTAAATACCTACCTAACCTACCTCAATAAATCCTAATATGTATAGATTTTACATACGCGTGTATTACGTATAGTAGGTAGCTTCTGTCTTCACATTGGTCTTAAGTACATGATACCTAGTACCTACCTAGTACCTATACATTATTATGAGAGTTTATAATTAGAACTCAATAGATATATAGGTATCATAACATAAACAGTATCGTATCGTAATATTATTATTAGCTAATTTCCATTAGATGGCCCACTTTCGAGCTCAAGACGTTTATGTGTGGGTGACTCGATTCAAACCGGTTTGTTTACATTAATCATTGTGTGCACCGCGCGTCTGTGTGAGTCATGTTCTCTTTACGTCACATTGTTTACATCTGTGCTGGTGTGCGTGGAATGCCGTGGAGTGGATTGGGACTGTTTGGAGGTGTGCGTGCAGGGCTAGGGCTGTCACCAGTTTTTTTTATCTATATATAAAAGGAAAAGGTGACTGACTGACTGATCTATCAACGCACAACTCAAACTACTGGACGGATCGCGCTGAAATTCGGTCTGCAGATAGCTATTATAATGTAGGCATCCGCTAAGAAAGGATTCTTCAAAATGCAACCCCTGAAGGGATAAAATTTACAGGGGTAAAGTTTGAAGTTTGTATGAAAGTCTGTCAGTTTTGAAGTGTCTATAAAGAAGTTTTGTAGTTAATATTTTTGCAATTGCCAGTATGACATATTTTATTAAGCTCATATGTTAAAATCTCATAGTTAAAGATCAACAGGGTGTAAAATAGGGGTTTAAAATTTTATGTAGTCCACGCGGACGAAGTCGCGGGCATAAGCTAGTTAATAATATAAAGTTTTTAAGCCCTTAAATTAAGAGAGAAATGAAGGTGGACGTTACTTTAAAACTGGAATTCATAGTCAAGATAGGGGCTTCTTTGAAGATGATTCAAACGACATGTGTCATATTCAATCTTTATGCAATGCATTAAGGTTGTTTATAACCTATGTCGTCTGAATCATCCTCTAAAGAAGCCCCTATCTTGACTATAAGTCCATTTAGTTCCTGAAAAGCCGGAAACGTATTGGTGGTTCCTCTAGTGCTGCAAAATGCAAATTTTAATAGGCGGCGGTAATCACTTGTTACATCAGATGACCAGCCTGCTCGTTTGCTCGCAAATTAATTATAAAGAAAAAGATCATAAAAGATCTTTCACTGCTAAACAACTGTAATATATGATACTAGCTTATGCTCGCGACTTCGTCCGCGTGGACTATACAAATTTCAAACCCCTATTTTACCCCCTTAGGGGTTGAATTTTCAAAAATCCTTTCTTAGCGGACGTCTACGTCGTAATAGCTATCTGCATGCAAAATTTCAGCTCGATCCGTCCAGTAGTTTGAGCTGTACGTTGATAGATCAGTCAGTCAGTTAGTCAGTCACCTTTTCCTATTATATATTTAGATTTTTTGCATTCTTAAAATAAAATACTAGAATGAAAGAAACATTTTAAAAGAACATTTAGGTTTTATCGACTTTGTCGTTTGGGCAAGATCAGATGGGATGAGAACCACAAACCGCTACTTGTTACTGTATCATTTAATTTTTATTGTACTTAACATTTTAAAAAAACATTTTTGAAAATCTTACAATAACATGTAATAACTGTAGTAGGCACGCTCTGGACCGCACGTTGTTTTTTATGCTTGTCCACGCAAATTTCATTTATTTATCAATTTACTTAGAGTTTAGATAAATAAATAAAATACGCGTGGCAGCTGGCAGCCCTAGATTGTAAACGTCACGTGGGCAGAGCGGGCACGTGCGCGTGTGGGTGTGTTCGCGTGCCGACGTGACGTCACTAGCATTTCGTCACAAGCGGCGCTTTGCCCCTGTGTGCGCGATGTCTACGTTCCGCATATATAGGCATGGCGTGCATCTGTGTGCACCTCGTCAAGTCAATGTTACATTTTTGTGACCTTAACCGTAGACATTTCGCAAGAGCTGTCCTTTACGTAATTGTCGCACCTAGCTTCATTAATTCTTGGTTACTAAGTAACTGAATACAAATTGAGCATTATGACAAAGTCAGACAATGTAATGGACAAATTACAAATTACAAAGTTGGAATGAAAAACAAAAGACCGCATCGGTGCAATTGAAGGAAATTCCTTACATACACGCATGTTTTTTAAAGGAATGTTTTATATGGCCGAAGCAAAGAATTTTTAAGTATCTAGTAGTGCCTAAAAGAATTATTAATTCTAAAATCATAATCATCTTTTGTAATACACATTATGCAAATAAAAAAATTCTAATTTCTAATCCATGGGCCGAAGCCATAAAATAAGATTGGCTTCTTTTAAACACGAATGACTAATATTCCCCTTTCCTCTCCAACTAAGCGTAAGGCTTGTGCTAGGAGTAGATACGTACGACAATAGTGCAACGGGCGGGGTTTGAACCGTCGACCTTTCGGTTTTCAGTCCACTCTTTTACCGGTTGAGCTATGAAGTCTCCAATTCTGTTATGTAAGTAGGTACTAGGTAGGTAGGTTTCCCCTTAACAAACTTCTAGACTCTAGTGTACCTCTCTAGGATTAGGCAAATAGATTCTGAGCTTAGATTCCGAGTAAGAATTATTATTTTAGTTAAGTAAACCAAAGATAATTAACTAATCACAAATAAAATTATTTATCTGAGCTTAGATTCCGAGTAAGAATTATTATTTTAGTTAAGTAAACCAAAGATAATTAACTAATCACAAATAAAATTATTTATCTCTGGTAAAATTTATTAGAAAAAATATTGTTTAATTTTGTAGGATGTTCGAATCCCACTTCTGATGTTTGACTCTGCTGCTTCTGGCAAATACATTCTGTGAAGTACCTACTATGTACTGGTAGTAAAACTAAAAAGTAAGCCCTGTGTAAAAGTAAACCCCCCGAGTGCGGGTGAAGTGTGGGTGTGCAGGGTGTCCCCCCGCCTCATACCCCGATTGCCATCTCGACTATCGCGGACCATAAATAACCCGCGATTTACAGAATTTAAATAAGAAACACAAATATTTTATACTTTTGTTAATTTTATATGCAACCCTACCGTATTATAATTTAGGTAGGCAGTCGGCAGTCGGCAGTCAGTACCACATTTATTTTGTAACAAGTGTTTTTGAATGCACTGCCATCTGTGACGGTGCGTCGCGAATTGTGAGGGGGGCGGACATTGTTACATTTTGTATGCAGTCTGGGATATAGATTCTGCTTTTTTTGTTTTCTGCGTTTATAATTTCTTTACTGAAGAGATACAGATTCTGAGCTATAACAAACTATATTAAAACTATATTGAATAAAGTAACGCAATTTTTATATTTAAACTAAAGATATGCGTGAAATAGGTACATAGAAATATACGATGTAATATATACCTATTTCGTGTGAAAAGTTTATTATGGCGTACACGATAACCTGTAAGATTTTACTTTACGCTAAAAATTCAATCCAGGGACTTAATCACAAAAAAAAAAAAAATTTGTGGTAATTAAAAAAAAAAATTGTATTTTTTTACAAATATTTTTTTTTAATACATCGCAATATAATTTTAGTTATGTAATTTTGATCATATTTCTTCCCCCAGTGAGTAGGTACACTTGTACGCCTATTAAAATATTCTACATTATAATCTGCAGTGCCCCATCGGCCATCATTCGTGTGTGATAAGACCTTACGACACCTGTATGTGATAAAACAATCAAGCCATTGACAACTAAAATAAACGAATAAGAAATTATTTGTTGTTTTTTCGCCATGTACATCTCTCCCTTTATTATGAGCAAGGTTTAAGTTCTTCTACTTTACAATCCGCAAGGCCCCATCAGCTGTAATTAAAGGTCTTTGATAAGTCGTGTGGTGCGGGGCTAATAGACTTACGACACCTGCACGGCTAGCATGGGCCGAAGATAAAAATTATATCCCCCGATTTTATCCACCGGACAGGAGATAACATTAACTTCTCCACCCCTCAGAGCACGGCAACAGGGGAGAGGAGAAGTTTATCCCCGTTTGTCATTTCACGGGGACTCGGGGGACTATTTATCCACCGTCTATAGCATGGGGCCAAATAAAAGAAGATAAACTGTCCTTTTTTGACATTTGAGAGGGATAATTTTATCCTCGAGATTTGAGGTGGGTATAATGCTCATAGAACTTTAACTCAATTATTAAAAGATCAAAAAACATGTCTCGCGCTTTCTTTATTGTTTTGAAATAGAGAATTTAGAACGAAAATAACATGAGCACGTAATTAGTGATGGAAGTAATCCCTTTGAATTTCCCGACGCTGAGTTCCAACACTTGTTTCGGATGGACAAATATTATGTGCTGTACTTGTGCGAGCAGCTTAATGAAGCACTAAAGCCGATTAATTCGGTGGATGGATTCATAAAAGTAAGTAAGTACTTACCTATTACCTAAAACCATCTTGTGCAAACGAATAGGTACCTAATTTAGGTTACCTACTTAGGTAGGTAGTAGGTACCTACAAATAGGTCCTACATGCGGCTATTCTCTATTTATTCTACGTCCTCACATCTATAAGACTCTTGGCAGATGGTAGTTACCAGTGAGATACAAGTCAAGGTCATGGGATGACTATTGCCCGCGACTTCATCTGTGTGGATTTAGGTTTTGAAAATCCTGTGAGAACTATTTGATTTTCCAGAATAAAAAGTAGCCTGTGTCCATCCTCGGGATGTAAGCTAACTGTGTAGGTACTAAATTTCATCTAAATCGGTTAGACTAGCTTTTCACAGCCTGTTGGGCTGTGAAATCAGACAGACAGGCAGACACACTTTCGCATTTATAATATTAGTATGGATTATTGGAAATATAAAATAACACAATGACTCATTATAATAAAATCATTTATTTGAACAAAATAGGCAGGAGTCTAATTTATCAAAACAATTCTTAAATTAAAGTACACACCTATATCATAGTTAAATATATAATGATACACAAACACAATAACACTTTACAAATTATAATGGTTCATCATAAGTGTTTTGTAAGAGTAAATATGTTAGCCTATTATACTTTATAGACCATTTCAGTATATCCACTTACTCTTAATTTATTATTATTGAAAATCATTAATGTATAAATTGTATATTTCAGAATTCCAATGGAACAACCAAAGGACAGACTAGAAAATGTAACAAATAAAGAAATCTCACATATCTATGGATCAAACCAGACTGCTAACTGTTGCCCGACAATAAAAGGGAAAAAGGGATGGAATAATAAATACATATTTGCATTAAAATATATTTCTTTAAGTACCTATTACCTAAAACCACCTTGTGCAAACCCATCCTTATATCTACTACTACTACTAGGGTTCTGTAGGGTACCAATGGGACCCTATTACAGTCTCAGCTCTCCATCTGTCTGTCTCCTGAAACGTAACAGGCTAAAGTTGAAATTTTGTACTTATTTCTATTGCTGCTATAACAAAAAATAAGTTTCTTCAAAAAATAATTTTGCTTTAAGTACTCTTTCTGTGTGATTGAGTAACAAACACAAACTCTTAGGCATAATATTAGGAATACCAATTAAAACAATGCTTATTTGGATGTACACAAATCTCTGATGTTAACTTAACAGATCTAAAAGTACACTATTATCCTTAAGAAAAGGAAGTAACAAGTTTAATGTTCAATCAAACCACACTGCCATAGAATAACTTCCTATATTCATAACTATTTACAAATTACAAAAATGTACATATCCTCTACTTACTTTTTATTTATTTATTGGCATTTATAGGAAAACCACTCGGGGCTATTGGTTTTATAAAGTACCCACTGTGTACAAAGTGGGTTAAACGACAGTCTCACCATAGTCCACCACCGACACTTCAAAGATTTCCTGCCATAAGATAAAAAACATTGGCTTGACATGCTTATAAAGAAATTAGGTTAGTTTAATAGCTCAAACCATACCAGCTTAACCAATTTTAAGTGATATTGAACTCTTCTCAGTGGAGTGTGCTGAACTGTTAGTTATATCATCATCTCAAACAATAATGAAAATATTTTATGTTGATAAGATGTGTACCTAACTTACCTATTCCAATAGGTAGGTACCTAAAGTTATTTTGGGTTTGTTATACAAGACACACATTTAATAGAACTAAATTAATACACGCATCTCTCTGGCTGGCCCATTATGGAGTCTTCAGGTCCAATTCCTGTTGAGCATTTATGCCCAACAGTGATAATTAATATTGAACACTTATGTGCTCATATATGTGACCGACGGCACTATTGAGACATTTCCCGGTGGTCCTACATCCCGAGCTGCCTCATCATACTTGTCAGTCAGTGGCCAGTGCCCTTCTTCAAGTACATATTTCCATGTCTGCAAATAAAACAACAATTTATGCATTTCTTTGTCGCTAACAATATCAATATATTATCACTTCAATTTTGTGTACTGACTAACACAAATTGTCTTTGTGATACTTACTGTGATAGCTAGGAATTTCTACTATTCGATTATTTTTTAATTTGGATAATTCAAAAGTGGAGTTAGGTTAGGTAAACACAAACAATAACAATACTTACGTGCATAATCTTCTGTGAATGTTTTTTAAACTATTTTACGGCTCCGGCTTCTAGCTCTTTTAAAATAAAAAGCAGCCACAGACGAGTTACGAGTAACGAAAACGAGCAAAATCAAAAGCACAGATAAAAAATAATAACACTTTGACATTAACCGAGGACTAGTCTTTCCCCGCCTTATCACCGGGGATAATTATATCCAACCCTGTGCCCATGCTCGGAGAGTGGAAATAACTATCGGAGGGGATAAAATTTTTATCCTTTCCTCGGGGAGAAAATTTCCCGGCCCATGCTAGGCCTGCTGTGGAGGACAGGTGCTTCCGTGCTTCGTGACACGCCCGTATTAACTGCCTAAAAATAACTGACAAATCTGTAAAAATAACTGTAAAAATGACTTTAACTACGATTTTAATTTTACAAAGCACACGAGGGTCAATAGAAATAATGCTCTGCAAAATGTGACACAAATGCAACGTAAGAACTCGTCACATTTGATCTACACGTAAACAAAGTACGGATCCCTTGAATCCTTAGATTAAGGACTAAAATCATACTTTTGACATGTCAGTTGAGACTAGAGCAAATATGGCGAGACCTCACTCGAACAATTTTCCACTTGTCTTCTTGACATCTTGTCAGCGATAGGTATCATATTTGCATTAATAATCACAAGCGCAATGTAATATTTAATTCTGTCACCACATACATATCACACTCGGCTTTTGTCCGCTTGACAGATGTCACTTTTTTATCAGACAGGTAAGTACTCAAAATGGCGAGGCCTTTTTAAAATGTGCTTTAAATACGTACCTGTCATACTCGACTAGGGTCACCAAAACACGAATTTAAATTTTAAACATGGTTCGCTGATATAATATCACCGACTTTATCTCACGATATTTAAATATCAGGTTTATATATCGGATATAATATATCAAAATAGTCGGACATCAGTACCCTAATAGTACTACTAATATTATAAATGCGAAAGTGTGTTTGTTTGTTGGTTTGTTAGTTTGTCCTTCAATCACGTCGCAACGGTGCAACGGATTGACATGATTTTTTGCATGGGTATAGATAAAATAAAAGAGTTACCACGGGATTTTCAAAAAACCTAATTCCACGCAGACGAAGTCGCGGGCATCAGCTAATTTTTTAATATTTATTTTGAATCATTCATTACAATATAATTTTAGTTGTGGCCGCCAATAATAACTAATTACTAATTAACATTGGACTGAAAAATTGTTGCTTTGTTGTTGACTTGTTTTGTTTCAAGAGTTTTCCCGCTTATTTTTACCACAGTAGGTTTTAATAATAACGAAAAAGGTAAACAGGCATAATCTGACCCGCTATGTGAAAAGTGGCGGACATGAACCAAATTAGTTTTAAATCAAGGATAATATTGTAACCTTTCAGTATATATAAATATATAGTATAATTTGATTCAAAATCGATGGGGGAAAAAAGTTATTAAATACTAGCTGATCCCCGCGGCTTCGCCCGCGTAGATTTAGGTTTTTAAAGATCCCGTATAGCCTATGTCACTCAGGAATAATGTAGCTTTCTACTGGTGAAAGAATTTTTAAAATCGGTTCAGTAGTTCTAAAGATTACCCCCTACAAACAAACTTAACGACATTACCTCTTTATATAATACAACGGGCCGTGCAGCAGAAATCGTAATAATAAGTAAAATAAGTAACTTTTCTGGTTGATTTTTTACACCTTGTGTCCGAAAAACCCAAATATCTTACGGAACCCTATTTTTTTCCAAAATAAAATATAGCCTATGTTACTCGTGGATAATGTAGCTTTCGAATGGTGAAAGAATTTTTAAAATCGGTCCAGTAGTTTTTGAGCCTATTCAGTACAAACAAACAAACAAACAAACAAAGTTTTCCTCTTTATAATATTAGTGTAGAAGTGTAGACAACGGGCCGTGCAGCAGAAATCGTAATATTTTAATTTCGCCATAACTTCAAAACCAAACGTCCAATTTTAATCATTCAAAGACCAAATATTATCTCCATAAACTGTTCTTAGTGATGAAATCATTTATTTTGATAAGGATTAATAGCATGAGTAAAATAAACGCGTTTAAATGTAGTCCAAAAAAAATTCAAGATTTTTAAATAAAAAAATGGTTGCTGTGCCTCACTCGACATAGATGGGTATAGTGTGTCGCGGACTTTTTTGTAGATATTTATAAGATCTACAATTAATTAGAACATTTTATGGTTCTATCTTTTATAGTTTAGGCAGCGTACGCAAAATAAGTAACTTTTCTGGTTGATTTTTTACACCTTGTGTCCGAAAAACCCAAATATCTTACGGAACCCTATTTTTTTCCAAAATAAAATATAGCCTATGTTACTCGTGGATAATGTAGCTTCCGAATGGTGAAAGAATTTTTAAAATCGGTCCAGTAGTTTTTGAGCCTATTCAGTACAAACAAACAAACAAACAAACAAAGTTTTCCTCTTTATAATATTAGTGTAGATTGAAAAGAGTTTAAATCAATATTTTTTCTTTCATTTTATAAAAATCATTTCAATTTTCTCGTGATTCCCATGACCCACAACAACGTGACCTATGTCATTGTAGATTAGAGCTGTATTTGAATAGGTATCATATTAGTAATATTAGTATTTGAATATATATAATTACTAGCAGTGGCGTGCACAGGAGTTCAAGCCAGGGTATGCATTTAGGTATGAACTTACGGCTGGTTATAATGAAAAATAAGCATTGATTTATTACAATGAGGGTAAGCAGTGCGTTTATGCCTCTATAAGCTGCACGCCACTGATTACTAGGTGATGCCCGCGACTTCGTCCACGTGGATTTAGGTTTTTAAAAATCCCGTGGGAACTCTTTTCTCTTTTGGGATAATAAGTAGCCGAAGTCCTTCCCCGGGATGTAAGTTAACTCTATATCAAATTTTATCAAAATCGGTTAAACTGTTGGGCCGTGAAAAGCTAGCAGACAGACAGACAGACACACTTTCGCATTTATAATATTAGTATGGATACATACTGTTAATGATTTCGCTTGTGTCCGCCGCCGTGGGTATGGTTTCCATACTAAGATGCCCGTTTACCTTAAGAATTTTATTTAAAAAAAAATATTTTTTTAGGTGACACCCCTGACGGTTGCCAAAGTAGACGACCCCTTGTTTAATGCATGCTAAATGATATCCGGACATACAATTTATTGCTCGTAGCGCGCAAATGTTTTCACCATGACCAGTGGACGTTGAAAGCCAAGTGCAACATGTATGCGGGCCAGATGCTACATAGAGGACTCTTTAAGTAAATAAGCAAAGGATATGTTTACACCACAAATATAGAGCTCCTTTATTAGGCTAGTTGATAACTCTTTAATTTAAACGGGATAAAAATTAGCCTAATTATGTCAATTGACTTATATATTACTTCGTATGGACAGGGTTATGGAACAAACAAAATGGCACCGAATCACTGGTGCTTATGCACCAATGCAACCTCGCTGACGTCTGGATTTCACGGGTCGTTCATTAGTATCTAAGGGGTGGCGCTGAATTATTTGGTTTCTAAACCGTGAAAAATTTTGTTCGCTTGACCATATCTTGTCATTTATATCGGTGCCTATGTCACTCTCGTCTCTCGTCTCGTAACTTAACCCATGCAAAAAATGACGTCAATCCGTTGCTCTGTTGCGACAAACCAATAAACCAACAAACGAACACACTTTCGCATTTATAATATGGGTGGTGATTTATGCTGCATGGGATGCGCTGGGGCCATTGCGCCTGCGTCGATTTACGCACCTCAATAAATACCTTCAGTTCGTTGGTTATTATCATCAACCCATCGTCGCCGGTCCACTAACGTGCACGAACTTCACACACCTATTATGAGAACATTATGAACAACTCTCAGGCATGCAGGTTTCCTCACACCTTTGAGAACATTATGAACAACTCTCAGGCATGCAGGTTTCCTCACACCTTTGAGAACATTATGAACAACTCTCAGGCATGCAGGTTTCCTCACACCTTTGAGAACATTATGAACAACTCTCAGGCATG